>NC_091363.1:21806172-21958672 GCF_038502225.1 Cherax quadricarinatus | reverse complement strand
ACCAGTCCTGCCATGACTGACACAGCTACCTACTTCTGTCACTTCTAGCTGCCACCAGTCCTGCCATGACTGACACAGCTACCTACTTCTACCACTTCTAGCTGCCACCAGTCCTGCCATGACTGACACAGTTACCTACTTCTGTCACTTCTAGCTGCCACCAGTCCTGCCATGACTGACACAGTTACCTACTTCTACCACTTCTAGTTGCCACCAGTCCTGCCATGACTGACACAGTTACCTACTTCTACCACTTTTAGTTGCCACCAGTCCTGCTGTGACTGACACAGCTACCTACTTCTACCACTTCTAGTTGCCACCAGTCCTGCTGTGACTGACACAGTTACCTACTTCTACCACTTCTAGTTGCCACCAGTCCTGCCATGACTGACACAGCTACCTATTTCTACCACTTCTAGTTGCCACCAGTCCTGCCATGACTGGCACAGCTTCCTACTTCTACCACTTCTAGTTGCCACCAGTCCTGCCATGACTGACACAGCTATCTATTTCTACCACTTCTAGCTGCCACCAGTCCTGCCATGACTGGCACAGCTTCCTACTTCTACCACTTCTAGTTGCCACCAGTCCTGCCATGACTGGCACAGCTTCCTACTTCTACCACTTCTAGTTGCCACCAGTCCTGCCATGACTGACACAGCTACCTATTTCTACCACTTCTAGTTGCCACCAGTCCTGCCATGACTGACACAGCTACCTACTTCTACCACTTCTTGTTGCCACCAGTCCTGCCATGACTGGCACAGTTTCCTACTTCTACCACTTCTAGTTGCCACCAGTCCTGCCATGACTGACACAGTTACCTATTTCTACCACTTCTAGCTGCCACCAGTCCTGCCATGACTGACACAGTTACCTATTTCTACCATTTCTAGTTGCCACCAGTCTTGCCAGGTTTTCTCCTGTTGATATTCTAATTAGTTTTACGTTCCCTGGTTACCTCTGATTCCATTTCTTCTGTCATATTCTACTTACTCATGACATGGAACTTCCACCACTGTCCAGTGTGGAGCTCAACTCACCACTTCTTAAAGATTTTCTATACAAAAAATTCCCATTCGTACATGTGTCTTATTCTTCATCTTGTCAGAGTCTTTGGTGATCCCGTGGCCTGGTTGGTAAAGCTCTCGCTTCACACACGGAGTGTCCGGGTTCGATTTCCGGCGGGGTAGAAACATTTCGGAGTGTTTTCTTACACCTGTTCACCTATCAGCAAGTAGGTACCTGGGTGTTAGTCGACTGGTGTGGGTCACATCGTGGGGGGACAAGACTTAGGACCGGAATGGAAATAAGAGAGTCCTCGATGACGCACTGACCTTCATGAATTATCCTGGGTGGCTAACCCTCCAGGGTTAAAAATCCGAAGAAATCTTATCTCACCAATACGTGTTCCATTCCGACACCTCCTCCCAGATAATAACTTGCAGCTTCCTTTCCGTTAAGTATTCCTACCCTGTTAACCATGACTGCTCCTCTAAGTTTTATCTAAATCTCTTGTACTGTAATAAACAAAGCACCTTTCAGTCCAGAAATAAGCAGTCCACCATCCATCCCTTCCTATCTTTCTATACTTTCAATATCTTCTCATTTAAGTCTAATTTGAGACCAGATTTACCATCAATGGAAACCGTACTGACTGTTGATCCTAAAATAAGATCTTCGGATTTTTACCCCCTGAGGGTTATCCACCCTGGATAACCCAAGAAAGTCAGCGCGTCGTCGAGGACTGTCTGTCTTATTTCAATTCGGGTCGTAAATCTTGTCCCACACCAGTCGACTAACACACAGGTACCTACTTGCTGCTAGGTGATCAGGACAAAAGGTGTAAGGAAATCTGCTCTTTTCCAGTTGCTCCACTACTCTTCTGATAATCTCCATATCCTTATATGTTAAACTTGTCAGTAACATTAATCACCTTAATCCCATCTGGTTCACTCCTGTAAATATATTATTAACAGCAATAGCCCTTTCATGCCTGTCTCCAATTCCTTCATTTTCCCCTGTTTCTCTATGTGAAGACCTTGAAGTGTTTTTACCCCTTGCTGTTCTTTCAGGTTGAGTTTGAATCCGGCTAACATCAATCCCCTTTTCTGTCCACCAGCATCTAAACTTAATCTCCATAGCTCCCCTCCATCTCTATTTCTCCTTTGATTTCCCATTTCCTCACTCAGCTTGTACTGGCGGGCAATAAGCTCGCCAGTACAAGCTGGCAGAAAACGGCGTTTTTACTCACTGGCAGAAAACGGCGTTTTTACTCGCTGTATAATCTTCCAAAATCATTAAGACAGTCGAGCATATAAATTTACCATTAGCTAAACTATTTGTCCAATTTCTAAACTGGACTATAAAAACTTCTATATACAGCAAATATTTTTTTTAGGAAGTACCGTAATTCACCTTTGAAGATGGTCTTGTTGTTGGTATGGCAGGAAAATGAATGTTCATTACCAGAATTTAAGAATACTCTAAAAGAATGTAATTAACAGGAGTATAGCCAGAGTGACAGCCTAAAAATAGCTACTGCAATGCTGTGGGTATTCTGATTCTGCTTGTGGGTATTCTGATTCTGCTTGTGGGTATTCTGATACAGAAGGTAAATTTTTGTATTGTTAGCTATGAGGCAGCTGAGCCAACCAAGTACGTATATTGTACTTCATACTTTAAACAGTGTCGTGATTTATGTGAAATTCAGTGCATCACACTACTTTTAAATATTTCACACGTTTTATAATATGATTTGGTCGAGTGTCACGCACTCCCAAAGCCTATTCGCTCACCTCTAGCGGTGCACACACTGCAGCTTGAGACCCGTTGTCTAGAGCATCAACCTTTTTACAGAAATCCTTCAGCCTCTGTTTTACACTCTTGTCTGTACTGAATGTATAGGCATCTATATCAAGCCGTGTCTGTAATCTTGTAATTACCAGTCTCCTGTTCTTCCTGAATGTTTTGAGAAGAGTTTTGTTTCTCATAAATAGTTTTCATGACTCAAGAAATCGTAATGACACGATTGCAAATAAACCATAACCCCGGCCGGGATTGAACCCGCGGTCATAGAGTCTCAAAACTCCTGCCCGTCGCGTTAGCCACTAGCTTTCATCCTCGCCCCTGGGAAATATATCCTCTTATTCTTGCAGCTATGGCAAGATTTTATTTTGCTGCCTCACAATGGAATCTTCTAACAGGACTTCATGGGAATTTTTCCCCTGGAATTTGATTAAATAAACTTTGGTTACCCCTGGGCATCTGGCTAAAAAAAAAATTCCTTGGTTACCCCTTGGTAGATGGTTGGTCCATTACAGTGTGACTCAGATAGGATACAAACTTTATTGCACATTGTAATGCGATTTACAGCCTTTACTTCCATTTCATACTACCGGAATAGTGTTGGATTTTCATCACATTATATCTCACTGTTTCGCTCCTATTAAGTATTCCTTTATTCAGTTTATTCCTGCCATAAAAGTCACTAGCTTTTATGTCAGTCGCAAGTGCGGTGCTGTGTAGAAAGAATGTGTAATTTACCAATACCTCCTTTCTCTGCCTCACTTCTGTTACCTTTACATCGAACTCCAGAAGTTGTTAAACAGGATTTACCATTTCAAAAACTGTGCTGGTGGTAGTTTATAAATCCAGTCCATGTTAAACAGGATTTACCATTTCAAAAACTGTGCTGGTGGTAGTTTATAAATCCAGTCCATGTTAAACAGGATTTACCATTTCAAAAACTGTGCTGGTGGTAGTTTATAAATCCAGTCCATTCTAGGTGCTTCACCACTTTTCCTCATGACGTTAAATACCATGCATATCATTGACACTGCCATGTAATTTAACGCTACTTGTCTCTATTCTTTGTTAGCTATTTGGATTACATTTTCTTTCTTTTTCTACTATGGTAGTTGTCCTGTGTCAATTGAGCTTGCCCTGTGTCTGAGCTTGCTACCATCTGCAGCTCATAAGACTGCCATCCCCACGAGCCCCTTTGAGGCGGGGTAGATGGCAGACCAGAGGCCTAGCTTCTTCCTACGAGCCCCGTGAGGGCGGGGAATGTGGCTAGGCCTGGGGACACTTGGTCCCAAAGATGAGGAGGTACTTGTACCTCCTCCCATGGGAGACTTAGGTCTCAGACACTCCCTAAAGAGGGAGCCAAGGCCGGGTCACCACTACTTGGAAAAGACCCGGGCCGGGAGAATACCGGCGAATAAAAAAAAAAAAAAAAAAAAAAAGAAAAAAAAAAAAAAAAATTGACTTGTTGATGATTGTGGCTTGTGGCAAACACAGTGCTGCAGCTTCCTCTCTCAGGATCTGAAAAATTAGACACATGTGCAACATGTGTTGAACATGTTGCACATGTGGCATTATCAGCACAAATTCTAGGACATGATGAGGTAATCAGTCCCTCGGCCTTGAAGTTGATGTTGAGAGCACCGTGGTCGTGAAGATTCTGGACCACATGTATTAAGGTTTTTATACTACTGCAACGTTTACTACTACTACTTCCACCACTAACCCGTGCCTTGGGTATGACCTACTTCCACTGGGGATTCCCACCCACCAATAACTATGCCCTCCATCTTCCACCAGTATAAAAGCAGCAGCCTTCTTACATGTGATCCAGAATCTTCACGACCACGGTGCTGTCAACACCAACTTCAAGGCCGAGGGACTGATTACCTCATCTTTTGTACATAGTTCCACTGTCTTCTAATCATGTCCTAGAATTTGTATTGATAAAGCCACTGGATGGCGATACGTCTACAATAAAGAATCCAAGATGTTTCATATGTGTCTAATTTTTCAGCTTGTCGGTATTGTATACCGTACATGTACAACTCTCTCGGGATCCCTGGAAAAACACTATCTGGTCCCATTGCCTTCAGCATATGAAGCTCACATAAGAAAGAACACTGCAACAGGCCTACGACCCATGCGAAGCAGGTCCATTCCACCCCCACCCCCCCGGCCTAGAACAATGACCGCCTAGTGAGGTCACTTCCACTTAAGGAAGGAGCTCGGCACCAGACCTGGTAGCACAAGCTAGTCAGGTCCAACTCACACCCACCCACACCCACTCATGTATTTACCCAATCTATTTTTAAAACTACACAAGGTCTTAGCTTCTATGACGGTACTCGGGAGTTTGTTCCACTCATCCACAACTCTATTACCAAACCAGTGCTTTCCTATATCCTTCCTGAATCTGAACTTTTCCAACTTGAAACCATTGCTACCAGTCTTGTCTTGGCTGGATATTTTCGGCACTCTATTTACCTCTCCTTTATTTATTCCTGTTTTCCATTTATACACCTCAATCATATCCCCTCTAATTCTACGTGCAGATTCATTTATTGCTGAGTTCTTCACAGACTTACAAATCATTCTTCATTAGCTCTCCTTCAGTCTTCAGCCTGATTACCTCGTCTCTTACTGTTGCTTTCCTCCTGACGTTTATTCGTTCCTGACTCTGCTTCTTCTTTCTTTCAAGTTTTCCTGCGTTTTTTCCTTTAGTATTTCTTCCATTATCTAGTATGTTTAACCATCGCCTCACTCTGATGTTTCAAATGCTTCTTTTTCCTTTGCGTATGAACCTTTCGCTTGTTCACGAGACTTTCCACTCATACCATCATCTCATTTACCGACTTCTCTTCCACGTCATTTTCTCAATGCATCATATTCAAGAACTGACTCGGATATGTGCAGTCACCTCTCTATCCTAATTTACTTCCACAACATATCCAGTACTAACAACTGTTTGGTCGCTAGCAGGAAGTTGGCTGTTATATTCAATATCCCTATGACAGACTCTCTCAGAGTTAAATAAAATGTCTAACATATCCGGTTCATTCCTTTCTCACCCTTTGGTTGTGTCCCTAACATGGTGTGTATGATGTGTTCCATTACTAACTCAAGCATCTTAATCCAGCATGTTACTGATCAATGGTACTCGACTAGTTGTGGTTGCTGGGGTCGAGTCACAGCTCCTGGTCCTGCCTTTTCGCTGGCCGCTACTAGGTCACTCTTCCTGCTTCATGAGCTTCATCATACCTCTTCTTAAAGCTATGTATGGATCCTGCCTCCACTACATCACTGCCCTAACTATTTCACTTCCTGACGACTCTGTGACTGAAGAAATACTTCCTAACATCCCTGTAACTCGTCTGGATTTCCGACTTCCAGCTATGACCCCTTTTTGC
The DNA here is from genome assembly GCF_038502225.1 of Cherax quadricarinatus. Classification (NCBI taxonomy): domain Eukaryota; kingdom Metazoa; phylum Arthropoda; class Malacostraca; order Decapoda; family Parastacidae; genus Cherax; species Cherax quadricarinatus. The sequence goes on along the minus strand of NC_091363.1, from coordinate 21,952,457 downwards.
TGTGTCCCATCTCTGAAACATTCCATCGGTCAAGTGTCCGTCGGTCAAGTGTCCGTCGGTCAAGTGTCCGTCGGTCAAGTGTCCGTCGGTCAAGTGTCCGTCGGTCAAGTGTCCGTCGGTCAAGTGTCCGTCGGTCAAGTGTCCGTCGGTCAAGTGTCCGGCCACGGCACTCACTGGTTCCCGTTTTCTTTATATTACAGAACTTTTTATGGCCTTTATCTAATATTTCATTTATTTCCGTTGTGCAAATGTTGTAGTTTAAGAGAGACTAACATAACATTCTCTAAACAACAAAACCCGAGAAATTTGCTTCAAATCGTGAGAGATACATCACGTGAGATTGTTATAAGAGGTTTTTCATTATTATTAGGCGGATGGTGTCTCGCAGCTCAGTTAGGTTAGGTGAAGTTAGGTTAGGTAAAGTTAGGTTTGGTTACGTTAAGTTAGGTAAAGTTAGGTTTGGTTACGTTAAGTTAGGTAAAGTTAGGTTTGGTTACGTTAAGTTAGGTAAAGTTAGGTTTGGTTACGTTAAGTTAGGTAAAGTTAGGTTAGGTAAAGTTAGGTAAGGTTAGGTAAAGTTAGGTTAAGTTAGGTAAGGTTAGGTTAGGTAAAGTTAGGTTAGGTTAAGTTGGGTTAGGTATGGTTAGGTAAGGTAACGTTAGGTAAGTTTAGGTAACGTTAGGTAAGGTTAGGTTAGTCAGGAAACAGGACAAGTGTTTCCCGACGCGGGTCTTAGATTACCCGCCATTGGAGCTTTTGGTCATCTGACCGAGGCCTTCCGCTGGCTTACCGGTCCAACCCCTTTAAAAATTTTGGTTTATAGTTATAACTATGTTTATTCTCGCAGGTCAGTGTTATAAAACAAGTCTAAAAACTGATAAAGGATAAAAACATCCTCGGGTGACCAAACATTGACGAGTCGCACTGCTTAATTTTATATTCAGTAAATTGCGTGAATATCTAGTTTTTTCCAGGGGGTTTAAACGCAAGGTTTACTTGAGAGTCTGAGAGGTTTATATCTCGAGTTGACTTGGTGTTTTAACGTGACCGTCATTAATAAACCATAGGTTGAAAATCAGGCTCAGTGGTTTGTATTTTACCTGTAAAGCACAAATCTGGATGCAGGTAAGTACCAGGTTCACGTGTTTCAATTACTGGTAGAGTGTCAGCATCCAAGAATATTTAAAATATCTCGAGCGTTAGCAGAGAATACGTTGACATTTATGTCTTGTGTTTTTGGAGAATGTGAGAAACTGCTTCCTGGAATGTTCCTCAGTAGTTTTTTAAATATATATTACCTCGCAGTACAATACGCGGCGTGGTGTAGAATATATATATATATATATATATATATATATATATATATATATATATATATATATATATATATATATATATATGTTACAAAAAACGCGATTCTAAAAGCTTAGAGACCTCCAGTGAACACTAGAAAGGACTGCCCTTCTAGCATCCAGCCTGTTACTGGATTTTCGTAACAATTAGTCAGTATCCTTGTCCAATTATCCATTAGAATTCAGTATTATTCAATAGTGCTTCAGGATTACAACTGGTAGGCTACTAACTAGAGAAATTAAAATTTAATAAATTTATTAAGTCTAGAGGTATATTATGAAATTAAATTAAATTAAATTAATCACAGTAATCAAAATAATATCACATCTCTCGAGTTCAATATTATTGTGCTGAAAGCACATATCACATTTATAATTCTTTAATACCGTCTGGTACATTAACATTTAATAAGATATTACAAATATGTACAAGTTTGTGTATGTGTGTAAGTGTTCTAAGTAGTTCGCTATGTCTCACGACTCGACTAGACTTAGACAAGTGACTGACAAAGTCCTCAAATAAACTAACTTCTTGACCGACTGGCAACCAGAACAGTCTGCTTGAACAACAAAAAGAATGCTAAGCCCAATAGCAATACAACAAGCAACTGTGACACAGAATCAGGAACAAGGAGATAATATAACGACACTAAGTAGGGACCATCAGCAGATCCTCCACAAAAGTCACAAAACTCCAATAATACTGAATCTAAGTTCAGCATAAGAAAATACCCGACTGTGATAATACACAGAAACCAGTACAAATTAGGTCATAAGCTATAGTTCAGGACCTGAGTTGCTCAGTCTATGCGACACACAACCTCAGTACAACGTCGAAAATCACTAAGTCTATACAAGGTTCTGTGAACAGAGTTCTACAGAACTAACAAGAATAATGAGACAGACAATCTGTCCAACCACCAAGAGAGTATAGACCAGACTGAATACTTCAGGTGAGGTGAGGACACACCCCCCTCGATCACGTGATAGCTCCATAGACAGCAGTCGCCCAGCAAGAAGCCGGCAATATAACAAGCAAAGAGTGATAATTACAGTAGTTAGACAATCAAGACTTGAACTGAGCACATAATATGTTACATCCTACCTAACAAAGGAAACTACATCAAATAACAATATAAAGCAATACATTTACGATTTAGCTATTATCGCAAATATAAGCAACATAAAATTATATGAAAAGATAATAATTATATATATACATAATAATCATTGCAACCATTCAGGGGTTGCAACAATATATATATATATATATATATATATATATATATATATATATATATATATATATATATATATATATATATATATATTCATTTAAAATTAGTAGGATGAAATTAGTTGAGAGGCACCCACACCACCGTATGTCCTCGGATCAAGGTAAAACACCTAGCTCTACTGAGTGCTTGAATCTTGTGGATTGTGTTGTCCTGTGGGTTAGAGCGTCATGTGGCGGGCCAAAAGGACATGGGTTCGAGTCCTCGGCTAATCGCAGTGTTGTTATTGATTAATGCCACTCGTTCGGGGTTACAATAATAAATATATATATATATATATATATATATATATATATATATATATATATATATATATATATATATATATATATATATATATATATATATATATATATATATGCAAGGAATTCGCGAGAGCATGCGAAATATAATATGTGTATATTTCGCATGCTCTCGCGAATTCCTTGCATTGTTCAAATCTCTAGTAAGGCTGATGCATGCAGGGGATGAGATGAAAAGCTGTAAGCCTTCTCCCTGAAAGCTGGCTGCCTTGGATCAAAACGTGTAGCGCATGCTACACGCCAAGGTATTGGTCCAGTGTGGGTAGATTGGTAAAGCACTGCGTACCTTGTCCTAAGGTTCGTAGGTTCGAGTCTCCTTCAGCCAGAGATCAGTGTTTGTGTATATTTCGCATGCTCTCGCGAATTCCTTGCATTGTTCAAATCTCTAGTAAGGCTGATGCATGCAGGGGATGAGATGAAAAGCTGTAAGCCTTCTCCCTGAAAGCTGGCTGCCTTGGATCAAACATGTAGCGCATGCTACACGCCAAGGTATTGGTCCAGTGTGGGTAGATTGGTAAAGCACTGCGTACCTTGTCCTAAGGTTCGTAGGTTCGAGTCTCCTTCAGCCAGAGATCAGTGTTTGTGTATAGTTCGCATGCTCTCGCGAATTCCTTGCATTGTTCAAATCTCTAGTAAGGCTGATGCATGCAGGGGATGAGATGAAAAGCTGTAAGCCTTCTCCCTGAAAGCTGGCTGCCTTGGATCAAAACGTGTAGCGCATGCTACACGCCAAGGTATTGGTCCAGTGTGGGTAGATTGGTAAAGCACTGCGTACCTTGTCCTAAGGTTCGTAGGTTCGAGTCTCCTTCAGCCAGAGATCAGTGTTTATATATATATATTTATATATATATATATATATATATATATATATATATATATATATATACAAAACAACCACTCTGAAAGAATAGAGAAATTCCAAGCGCTTTCGTGACTACTCACATTATCAAGGAACTATGAAAGTGAAGCATCCAAGGAAGCTATATAAGGGGTACGGCCAGCACCTCACTATCAGATCCCACAACGGTTAAACACGTGACGCGCGGCGAGCCAACTTGGATAGGTCCTTTGCACAACTCACCCCCAAGCTATTTTTTTGTCCAGTGTATTATTAAATTCTTCCCAAAATTCTATTAATTATAAATGGATCTAATTTATATAAACCAAAGGAAATATTCATATTGTCAAAACTGCTTTTTATGAAACAAGATTCAATTATATTCCTGTCGACCATGGACTTGCTTGATACTACTTTCTCAACTTTTTGAAAATCAATTGGATGGTTAAAATCTCTTACATGAATAAATAGAGCATTGGAATCTTGTCCAGTTCTAATGCTATATTTATATTGTTTTAATCTTAGTTCGAGATTTTTACCAGTTTGACCGTAATAAACTTTATCGTAAATTTTACAAGGAATCTTATAGACACATCCATCAGCATTTTGGGGGGAATTCTTTATCAAAAGTTTTTTTTACTGTATCAAGATTTTTGAATACAACTTTTATATTAAAAGTCTTAAGAAGAGAAGGCATATCAACCAAGTTTTCATGGTAAGGGAGAACCAACATATTTTTTAGTTGAATAAGGCTGGTTGTCCCTTTTTGGATTGTAAAAAGTATTTCTAGCAACTTTAAAAGATTTATCAATTACATTTCTTGGGTATTTTAAATCATTACCTATTTCATAAATTTTGGATATTTCCTCATCTATGAACTCAGGACTACAAATTCGTAAAGCTCTCAAAAACATTGATGAGAAAACAGACAGTTTGACTATCTTGATGCGAGGAATAATAGTGGACATAGGAACAGTTATTTGTAGGTTTTCTGTAAATTTTAAATTTGAATTCATTATTACCCTTAATAATTAAATTTAAAATTTACAGAAAACCTACAAATAACTGTTCCTATGTCCACTATTATTCCTCGCATCAAGATAGAGTCAAACTGTCTGTTTTCTCATCAATGTTTTTGAGAGCTTTACGAGTTTGTAGTCCTGAGTTCATAGATGAGGAAATATCCAAAATTTATGAAATAGGTAATGATTTAAAATACCCAAGAAATGTAATTGATAAATCTTTTAAAGTTGCTAGAAATACTTTTTACAATCCAGGCAATTAGGCAAGCGAAGAATTCTTCGCTTGCCTAATTCTTGGGCACAACCTACTTCCACATTGAACAAATGTGACACTACCTATGACTGCTGCACCTCTCCTGCCATACGGTTTATAAGCTGCATCTCCGCTCATCTGCCGTATTCTACTCAAGATTGATGGACTGAACACATCGACTCAAGGTTGAGGGACTGATTACCTCATTCTCCTCCTGTTCTTCAAGTTTCTCCTATGTATGGACTGATGAAGCCACTGTGTGGCGAAACATTTCCTCACCAAAGATACCCAAGAGTTGCACATGTGTCTAATTTATCAGGAAGGAAGGTGCCTGACTATCCAATGCCTGATGACCAAGATTCATGGAAGCATTTTAAGACACAAGACAGTTCATCCTATAAGCGTCTTGTCTTGTAGTAAACAGGCAAATATATCGCCTGTGTCTTATCAATTATCAATACCGAGCCATCGAACATCCAGACGTCTCGTTAAAGGAACAGAAATAGTTGCCAGTGGCAGTGTTTTTCTTAGCGCTGCCTAAATCATATATATTTTACCGATTTTCTTTAAGACCGTAAACCAAATTTACAAGCTAACAGCTGTTATCCTACTTTATCCCATTTCCAAGACTAGCCGTATTTAAGATAAGATTTCGTTCGGATTTTTAACCCCGGAGGGTTAACCACTCAGGGTAACCCAAGAAAGTCAGTGTGTCATCGAGGAATGTCTAACTTATTTCCATTGGGGTCCTTAATCTTGTCCCCCAGGATGCGACCCACACTAGTCGACTAACACTCAGGTACCTATTTGCTGCTAGGTGAACAGGACAGCAGGTGTAAGGAAACGTGTCGAAATGTTTCCACCCCGCCGGGAATCGAACCCGGGCCCTCCGTGTGTGAAGCGGGAGCTTCAGCCACCAGGCCATCGGGCCACTATTTAAGGTATACTACCATCCCCCAGGATGCGATCCATAACCGTCGACTAACACCCAGGTACCTACTTAGTGCTAGGCCAAAAGGAGCAACAAGCCTAAAGAAACTTTCCCAAAGTTTTCATCCATGCTGGGGATCAAACCTCGGACACCCAGAATATGAGTTGTATGCGTTGACAACCGAGCCACGGGACTGTGTTATAGACTACGTGGTTTTCAGTTGTACGAGAATTTGATATGTCAAGAATGTAGCTGTGATGTGGAAAGTAAAAAGAGATGCATCAACTTGCATTTGTGGTCACAGTGGGGGCCTATGCTAACCTTCCTATGGTGTATAAATATATCTAGTTGGATTAATATTATTGTGGCTAGCTGGCCCAGTGGCTAATGCGACGGTCTGGAGTTTTGAGACACTCTTGATCGCGGGTTCTATCCCCGTCCATGGTATGGTTTAGTTGCAATCGTGTCATTACGATTTCGTGAGTCAGAGTAATGCATATAATACTAAAACTAAAACGAACTGCCCTGTCCACAGGCCCGTCCACCCCGCACGCTGTTTCACCCATCTATGTAGACACATCTTCGGGACTTACAGGTAACTTGACACTCTCTGCCAGCACATGTGCATGCCCTCCTGTCAATAATTTGTCCACCATGCCCACCCCTGTGTACTATGACTACTACTGCCCATCCCAAACACCCGGCACACACACACACACACACACACACACACACACACACACACACACACACACACACACACACACACACACACACACACACACACACACAGAAAATGACGTAGTGGAGGCAGGAACCATACACAGTTTTAAGACGAGGTTTGATAAAGCTCATGGAGCGGGGAGAGAGAGGGCCTAGTAGCAACCGGTGAAGAGGCGGGGCCAGGTGCTAGGACTCGACCCCTGCAACCACAAATAGGTGAGTACAAATAGGTGAGTACACATCTGGTGATCCGTTCCACTGACAACCCCATATGAGCAGCATCAACTCACCCAACCAATTCCCAACTGCGAATAACGAGCATCTGGTGGCCCACACCGCCAACAGCCTGTCACAGCTATATAAGGTGCCCTAATACCCACCGCCCATCCCACCCACTACATTATAGGTCATAAGTCTCCTTTTCCCCAACTACCACCTTGTCTAACCTCCTGATCCAACACTTCCTATCCTTTCCTCAGCCCTTTCTGGGCACCGTTAGGTAATCCACCAAGACCACTACCCTAAACCCCCATCTGGGCATCATCAGTAAGATCACACCTCATTTCTCCTAATGCGACATCTGACTAGTATAGGGTGGCTCACTACCACTCTACCCACATCCACATGTGGGAATTATAGGGTGGCTCACTACCACTCTACCCACATCCACATGTGGGTAGTATAGGGTGGCTCACTACCACTCTACCCACATCCACATGTGGGAATTATAGGGTGGCTCACTACCACTCTACCCACATCCACATGTGGGAATTATAGGGTGGCTCACTACCACTCTACCCACATCCACATGTGGGTAGTATAGGGTGGCTCACTACCACTCCACCCACATCCACATGTGGGTAGTATAGGGTGGCTCACTACCACTCTACTCACATCCACATGTGGGTAGTGTAGGGTGGCTCACTACCACTCTACCCACATCCACATGTGGGTAGTATAGGGTGGCTCACTACCACTCTACCCACATCCACATGTGGGTAGTATAGGGTGGCTCACTACCACTCTACCCACATCCACATGTGGGTAGTATAGAGTGGCTCACTACCACTGCACCCACAACCACGTGTGGGTGGATCACTACCACTGCACCCACAACCACGTGTGGGTGGATCCCTACCACTGCACCCACAGCCACGTGTGGGTGGATCACTACTACTGCACCCGCAACCACGTGTGGGTGGATCACTACCACTGCTCCCACAAGTACGTGTGGGTGGATCACTACCACTGCATCCACAACCACGTGTGGGTGGATCACTACTACTGCACCCACAACCACGTGTGGGTGGATCACTACCACTGCTCCCACAACTACGTGTGGGTGGATCACTACCACTGCACCCACAACCACGCGTGGGTGGATCACAACTACTGCACCCACAACCACGCGTGGGTGGATCACAACTACTGCACCCACAACTACGTGTGGGTGGATCACAACTACTGCACCCACAACTACGTGTGGGTGGATCACTACCACTGCACTCACAGCCATGTGTGGGTGGATCACTACCACTGCACCCACAACCTCGTGTGGGTGGATCACTGCCACTGTACCCACAACCACGTGTGGGAGGTTCACTACCACTGCAGCCACGGCCACGTGTGGGTGGATCACTACCACTGTACCCACAACCACGTGTGGGTGGATCACTACCACTGTACCCACAACCACGTGTGGGTGGATCACTACTACTGCACCCACAACCACGTGTGGGTGGATCGCTGCCACTGTACCCACAACCACGTGTGAGTGGTTCACTACCACTGCAGCCACGGCCACGTGTGGTTGGATCACTACCACTGTACCCAAAACCACGTGTGGGTGTATCACTGCCACTGTACCTACAACCACGTGTGAGTGGTTCACTACCACTGCAGCCACGGCCACATGTGGGTGGATCACTACCACTGTTCCCATAGCCACGTCTGGGCAACCTCAGGTGGCACAGCCACACCCACAGCCACGTTTGGGCAACCTCAGGTGGCAGAGCCACACCCACAGCCACGTCTGGGCAACCTCACGTGGCACATCCACACCCACAGCCAGGTCTGGGCAACCTCAGGGAGCACAGCCACACCCACAGCCACATCTGGGCAACCTCACCCCTCAAGATAGGTTCTTTGATGTTGGTGAGGGGCTCTTGATTTAGGGAATTGGATCTGTGCTCCAGTTCCCCGAATTAAGCCTGAATGCCTTCCACATCCCCCCCCCAGGCGCTGTATAATCCTCCGGGTTTAGCGCTTCCCCCTTGATAATAATAATAATAATAATGGGCAACCTCAGGGAGCACAGCCACACCCACGACCACATCTGGGCAACCTCAGGTGGCACAGCCACACCCACAGCCACATCTGGGCAACCTCAGGTGGCACAGCCACACCCACAGCCACTTCTGGGCAACCTCATGGAGCACACCCACAGCCACATCTGGGCAACCTCAGGTGGCACAGCCACACCCACAGCCACATCTGGGCAACCTCAGGTGGCACAGCCACTCCCACAGCCACATCTGGGCAACCTCAGGTGGCACAGCCACACCCACAGCCACATCTGGGCAACCTCAGGTGGCACAGCCACACCCACAGCCACATCTGGGCAACCTCAGGTGGCACAGCCACATCCACAGCCACATCTGGGCAACCTCAGGTGGCACAGCCACATCCACAGCCACATCTGGGCAACCTCAGGTGGCACAGCCACTCCCACAGCCACGTCTGGGCAACCTCAGGTGGCACAGCCACACCCACAGCCACGTTTGGGACAACCTCATGGAGCACAGCCACAGCCACATCTGGGCAACCTCAGGTGGCACAGCCACACCCACAGCCACATCTGGGCAACCTCAGGTGGCACAGCCACACCCACTCAGAATATCAAAAGAGACACATTTACACAGCTCTACATTTCTAGCTTTCATCCTATTTGCATGGGTAAATCTGGAGACCAGTTGATGTATATTGGTGCTCGGGGAAGTTTATACATTATGCATGAGTAGCAGTGGCCATCTTGACGATCTCAGTCTGCTGAGTGGTGGAGGTACACCAACACTGGTACCTCCATCACACTCTCCACCACAAATGATGCCGCAGTTGACGCCAGCAACACCAACGGCGGCGGCAGTGGCAGCATCAGCAGCTGCAGCTGTTGCTGCTGCTGCAGCTGCTGCTCCTGGCAGACAAGGCCAGCTGGATGAAGTATATATTCGTAATATACTTCAAAATACGTACGTTTAGAGAGTATACTCATTATCACAGTATACAGACGTAATAATTCCTAGTGAATCCTGATTTAATCTAAATCTCTGATCTGACACCATACTTTGTCGGGAAGCTGATAACAGTGATCACTGTCACTCTGCTGATAACAGTGATCACTGTCACTCAGCTGATAACAGTGATCACTGTCACTCTGCTGATAACAGTGATCACTGTCACTCTGCTGATAACAGTGATCACTGTCACTCAGCTGATAACAGTGATCACTGTCACTCTGCTGATAACAGTGATCACTGTCACTCAGCTGATAACAGTGATCACTGTCACTCAGCTGATAACAGTGATCACTGTCACTCTGCTGATAACAGTGATCACTGTCACTCAGCTGATAACAGTGATCACTGTCACTCTGCTGATAACAGTGATCACTGTCACTCTGCTGATAACAGTGATCACTGTCACTCTGCTGATAACAGTGATCACTGTCACTCTGCTGATAACAGTGATCACTGTCACTCTGCTGATAACAGTGATCACTGTCACTCTGCTGATAACAGTGATCACTGTCACTCTGCTGATAACAGTGATCACTGTCACTCTGCTGATAACAGTGATCACTGTCACTCTGCTGATAACTGTGATCACTGTCACTCAGCTGATAACAGTGATCACTGTCACTCTGCTGATAACAGTGATCACTGTCACTCAGCTGATAACAGTGATGACTGTCACTCAGCTGATAACAGTGATCACTGTCACTCAGTTGATAACAGTGATCACTGTCACTCTGCTGATAACAGTGATCACTGTCACTCAGCTGATAACAGTGATCACTGTCACTCTGCTGATAACTGTGATCACTGTCACTCAGCTGATAACAGTGATCACTGTCACTCTGCTGATAACAGTGATCACTGTCACTCAGCTGATAACAGTGATGACTGTCACTCAGCTGATAACAGTGATCACTGTCACTCTGCTGATAACAGTGATCACTGTCACTCAGCTGATAACAGTGATCACTGTCACTCAGCTGATAACAGTGATCACTGTCACTCAGCTGATAACAGTGATCACTGTCACTCAGCTGATAACAGTGATCACTGTCACTCAGTTGATAACAGTGATCACTGTCACTCTGCTGATAACAGTGATCACTGTCACTCAGCTGATAACAGTGATCACTGTCACTCTTCTGATTACAGTGATCACTGTCACTCAGCTGATAACAGTGATCACTGTCACTCAGCTGATAACAGTGATCACTGTCACTCAGCTGATAACAGTGATCACTGTCACTCAGTTGATAACAGTGATCACTGTCACTCTGCTGATAACAGTGATCACTGTCACTCAGCTGATAACAGTGATCACTGTCACTCTTCTGATTACAGTGATCACTGTCACTCAGCTGATAACAGTGATCACTGTCACTCTTCTGATAACAGTGATCACTGTCACTCGGCTGATAACAGTGATCACTGTCACTCAGCTGATAACAGTGATCACTGTCACTCTGCTGATAACAGTGATCACTGTCACTCAGCTGATAACAGTGATCACTGTCACTCAGCTGATAACTGTGATCACTGTCACTCAGTTGATAACAGTGATCACTGTCACTCTGCTGATAACAGTGATCACTGTCACTCTGCTGATAACAGTGATCACTGTCACTCAGCTGATAACAGTGATCACTGTCACTCAGCTGATAACTGTGATCACTGTCACTCAGTTGATAACAGTGATCACTGTCACTCTGCTGATAACAGTGATCACTGTCACTCAGCTGATAACAGTGATCACTGTCACTCAGCTGATAACTGTGATCACTGTCACTCAGTTGATAACAGTGATCACTGTCACTCTGCTGATAACTGTGATCACTGTCACTCGGCTGATAACAGTGATCACTGTCACTCTGCTGATAACAGTGATCACTGTCACTCAGCTGATAACAGTGATCACTGTCACTCAGCTGATAACTGTGATCACTGTCACTCAGTTGATAACAGTGATCACTGTCACTCAGCTGATAACAGTGATCACTGTCACTCAGCTGATAACAGTGATCACTGTCACTCAGCTGATAACAGTGATCACTGTCACTCAGCTGATAACAGTGATCACTGTCACTCAGCTGATAACAGTGATCACTGTCACTCTGCTGATAACAGTGATCACTGTCACTCAGCTGATAACAGTGATCACTGTCACTCAGCTGATAACAGTGATCACTGTCACTCTGCTGATAACAGTGATCACTGTCACTCAGCTGATAACAGTGATCACTGTCACTCTGCTGATAACAGTGATCACTGTCACTCAGCTGATAACAGTGATCACTGTCACTCAGCTGATAACAGTGATCACTGTCACTCAGCTTATAACAGTGATCACTGTCACTCAGCTGATAACAGTGATCACTGTCACTCAGCTGATAACAGTGATCACTGTCACTCTGCTGATAACAGTGATCACTGTCACTCTGCTGATAACAGTGATCACTGTCACTCTGCTGATAACAGTGATCACTGTCACTCTGCTGATAATAGTGATCACTGCCACTCTGCTGATAAGTGATCACTGTCACTCTGCTGATAACAGTGATCACTGTCACTCAGCTGATAACAGTGATCACTGTCACTCAGCTGATAACAGTGATCACTGTCACTCTGCTGATAACAGTGATCACTGTCACTCAGCTGATAACAGTGATCACTGTCACTCAGCTGATAACAGTGATCACTGTCACTCAGCTGATAACAGTGATCACTGTCACTCAGCTGATAACAGTGATCACTGTCACTCAGCTGATAACAGTGATCACTGTCACTCAGCTGATAACAGTGATCACTGTCACTCTGCTGATAACAGTGATCACTGTCACTCAGCTGATAACAGTGATCACTGTCACTCTGCTGATAACAGTGATCACTGTCACTCTGCTGATAACAGTGATCACTGTCACTCAGCTGATAACAGTGATCACTGTCACTCAGCTGATAACAGTGATCACTGTCACTCAGCTGATAACAGTGATCACTGTCACTCAGCTGATAACAGTGATCACTGTCACTCAGCTGATAACAGTGATCACTGTCACTCTGCTGATAACAGTGATCACTGTCACTCTGCTGATAACAGTGATCACTGTCACTCTGCTGATAACAGTGATCACTGTCACTCTGCTGATAACAGTGATCACTGCCACTCTGCTGATAAGTGATCACTGTCACTCTGCTGATAACAGTGATCACTGTCACTCAGCTGATAACAGTGATCACTGTCACTCAGCTGATAACAGTGATCACTGTCACTCTGCTGATAACAGTGGTCACTGTCACTCAGCTGATAACAGTGATCACTGTCACTCAGCTGATAACAGTGATCACTGTCACTCAGCTGATAACAGTGATCACTGTCACTCTGCTGATAACAGTGATCACTGTCACTCTGCTGATAACAGTGATCACTGTCACTCTGCTGATAACAGTGATCACTGTCACTCTGCTGATAACAGTGATCACTGTCACTCTGCTGATAACAGTGATCACTGTCACTCTGCTGATAACAGTGATCACTGTCACTCAGCTGATAACAGTGATCACTGTCACTCAGCTGATAACAGTGATCACTGTCACTCTGCTGATAACAGTGATCACTGTCACTCAGCTGATAACAGTGATCACTGTCACTCTGCTGATAACAGTGATCACTGTCACTCAGCTGATAACAGTGATCACTGTCACTCAGCTGATAACAGTGATCACTGTCACTCAGCTGATAACAGTGATCACTGTCACTCAGCTGATAACAGTGATCACTGTCACTCAGCTGATAACAGTGATCACTGTCACTCACCTGATAACAGTGATCACTGTCACTCAGCTGATAACAGTGATCACTGTCACTCAGCTGATAACAGTGATCACTGTCACTCAGCTGATAACAGTGATCACTGTCACTCAGCTGATAACAGTGATCACTGTCACTCAGCTGATAACAGTGATCACTGTCACTCAGCTGATAACAGTGATCACTGTCACTCAGCTGATAACAGTGATCACTGTCACTCTGCTGATAACAGTGATCTCTGTCACTCTGCTGATAACAGTGATCACTGTCACTCTGCTGATAACAATGATCACTGTCACTCTGCTGATAACAGTGATCACTGTCACTCAGCTGATAACAGTTATCATTGTATGATAGCAGTTCAAGAAGCTGATGAAAGGCCTTTTATCGCATCCTTGGAACTTGGTTTATCGCATCCTTGGAACTTGGTTTATCGCATCCTTGGAACTTGGTTTATCGCATCCTTGGAACTTGGTTTATCGCATCCTTGGAACTGGACTAATCATTCCCTTCCGAGGATTCAAAACGTTGTCTCGCCAGGCGCTGTATAACTCATACAATAACTCTGTCGAAAATTAATACAATGAGAGTCAAAAAACAATGTACGTTGTGTAACACATTGTTCTCCAGACCTCTTTTGATCTTTGAAATAATAATTGTAAGTCATAACAAGATATACCCTTGATATGTCTGGTTAATTTCGAGAGTTGTTTCTACTTCCGGAGCCCGACCTCAGGTTAGACTTGTCTGTTGCTTGCCTGTTTAATTAGGATGTTGCTGCTGGTATCCAGTTTCCTCTTGTAGATTTCTACCTTTGTTCTAACAGTCTTTCTGATATCTTTCGTAAGGTTTTGAGTAGTCTAAGACCACAAATGTTATTACAATGTTTTCTTACTGTGCTCGTGGCGCCCTTGGTTTTCAGTGGATTTATTTAGCACATCCTCTAGTAGTGTTCTCTTTAGTACATTATGGCAGTGTGCAGAATAGAGGCAAGGCCTTCAAGTGCTTTCTAGGTGTATATTATCTTGTATATCTCTCCTCTCCATTGAATACCCTTTTTAAGACTTGAAGGTATTGCCAGTAATTTAAATGCTTTGTCTGTATGTGGGTTTTAAAAGATCTATGTATCTGTTCAGGCTTTTATATGACTTCTGCCCTGAATTTGGCAGTCAAAACGAGAGGGCACAAGCGTTTTGAAAAGTGTTACTATTGGCATTGTTTCCTTGTTTTCAAAGTTCTCATTATCCACCCATTCATCCTCCTGGCTGGCTTATTGTGTTCTTTGATAGAAAGGTCAGCTGACATAATTACTCCTAGGTTTTTCAAGTATTCCTTTCGTTCTATTAATCCTCTGGACTTTTGCATACAGCGTCGTCTTTCAATTCTTCATTCTTTCAATAACTAAGTAGCTGGAATTTATCACTTAAAAGATCATGTTATTATCCACTGCCCACTGGGAAACCCCGCTTATATCTTTTTGTATTTTTTCAGTATCTTCTAAGGTGACCTTTATGCTTATTTTAATGTCATCTGCAAGTGATGGTACAGAACTGTGAAGAGTGTTTTTATCTGTGTCTGCTATGAGGATAAACAGAAGAGGCGCCAGGACAGTGCCTTGGGGGTACTCAACTTTTTACATCACTGATGCTGGATTTTTCCAAGTTTACTACTACTCATTGTGTTCATTGTGTTAGAACTATCTGCTTACCTTCCTTATTATGCCTATGAACCCTCCTTTCTGTGTGAGTATTTGTCTTAGACTTTTGCAAAATCTGTGTATATCACATTTGCATCTTGGTTTTCATCTAACGCCTCCATAATTGTGTCATAATGGTTCAGCAGTTGGGACAGGCAGGATCTTCCAGTTTAAAAGCAATACTTACTAGTTAATGATCCAAGTCAAACCGAAACGTCGTCATAAGTTTTATTCTCCTATGAGCAGGTTATTTGTGTACAACCGTGCTGGTTTGGGTAAGCAGTTTCTGCTTTTCCATGAAGGACACAATTTAGCATCTCGTCTCTTTCCAATGCTTCTATGATTTGCAGTGTTCGGTCTGTAGACGAATGGTTCAGAGAACCGACAAGTTGATGAAGTGCAACACTTGGGTAGCTTTAATGAGGAAACGTTTCGCCACACAGTGGCTTCATCAGGGCTACATGTCTGTAATTTTTGGGTAACTCTCTACTACTTCCCCAAGCGAAGTGGCTGGATTGTTTAAGGTCTCTGGTGTTTCACCTAGATTTAAGCTCTATCTCTGAGGAATACTGAGGGCTCGTGGTAGTGGTACTCTGAACTTTTTTCATAAATAAACTCCATGAATCTGGTCTAGGTGCTGTATAAGCGGGCATATTTTCAATTACTTTTTCGAATTCTATGGGATTTGTATCATTATCAGTTAGCAGGTCTGTGCGGTCTTCAGATGAAATGAAAAATGTTTCTGCATTCTCTATTCTGCTTTCATTTAGTGGGTTGCTAAACACCGATTCGTATTGTTTTTTAGAATTTTAATTTTCTTTTCTATGTCAGTATATGAACCTCCAGTCATTAATGATCCAATTCTATTTGCATTGTCTTTGATTATAATAATATTTGTAGCTCCTTTCAGTATCTTGATTTTTTTTGAACTTCTTTGTTTGGTAAGACAGCTAAAGTTTTGCTGTGTCTCTGTGATCGCTCGGTAACCATTGTCTTCTTCTGTAAAACCTTCAACGTAAAACCTTCTGATCTTCTAAATATTCCTCAATCATATATATTTAATATAGACCTTGAATTATTCTTCCTTCAGCTTTTCCAGGCACTGATGAGGATTTAGGGTGCTCATGACTGTTTTTCAGGATATGTTTCCAGGAACGTGTGAGGATTTAGGCTGTTCGTGACTGTTTCCCAGGATATGTTTTCAGGCACTGGTGAATATTTAGGCTGTTCGTGACTGTTTCCCAGGATGTTTCCAGGCACTGGTGAGTATTTAGGCTGTTCGTGACTGTTTCCCAGGATGTTTCCAGGCACTGGTGAATATTTAGGCTGTTCGTGACTGTTTCCCAGGATGTTTCCAGGCACTGGTGAGTATTAAGGCTGTTCGTGAATGTTTCCCAGGATATGTTTCCAGTCACTGGTGAGGATTTAGGCTGTTCGTGATTGTTTCCCAAGATATATTTGACAGTTGAAGTTAAATGTACCGAAAATGTCTTCTTGTATAACTTCGCTGGAGTCCCTCAGCCCTGAGTTTATACTAGTTTCTACTTCTTTGATGTTGTGATCAGAGTATAATGTTTTTTGTTACTGTTATGTCTCTGATTAGTTCCTCATTGATTGTAAAGATCATATCTAGTGTATTTTTAGTTCTAGTGTGATGAGCTATCTGTTGTTTCATTGCAAATTTTTCTCAAAGTCCCATTAGTTCTCTGGTATGAACCTGCTGTTTTTGAACTGTTTCTGGTACAGTGTCGTGACGAACCATCTTCCACTTTACGTCTGGGAGGCTGAAATTATCAAGGAGGATAATATTTGGAACGGGTTTTCTAGCCTTTTCCATACACGGTTTTTATACGAGGATAATTGCCAGATTATTATTTCCTGCTTTAATACTTACAACTTTTATTGTCTCATTAAATGCAATTAACAATTCCTCCTGTGATCTATTAACTCTGTCACATCTTTACAATCTTCACAATCTCACACTCCAAAACATTCCTAACACGGGTCTCTGTAAATACTCCAAACGAGGCATTTGCTACTGTGAGGGGCTCACTAATGTAACTTTGTTAATTCAAACCCTAAAAGGACCCACAATTTACTGTTTGAGATGTTTTTGGTTTGGTGTGTTAATACCACGGATATTGTAGCACCAGCATTGATTGTACACTTGTCTGTTGTACGTTGGACCCTGTTGAGTGTAAGATTGACTTGGTTTGTTCTACTGTTGTTCGTCTGTGTACCACCTGTTGTACGCCTCTGTACCACCTGTTGTTCGTCTCTGTGTCACCTGTTGTACGCCTCTGTACCACCTGTTGTTCGTCTCTGTGTCACCTGTTGTACGCCTCTGTACGCCCTGCTGTACGCCTCTGTACCACCTGTTGTACGCCTCTGTACTACCTGTTGTACGCCTCTGTACGCCCTGTTGTACGCCTCTATACCACCTGTTGTACGCCTCTGTACGCCCTGTTGTACGCCTCTATACACCTGTTGTACGCCTCTGTACTACCTGTTGTACGCCTCTGTACGCCCTGTTGTACGCCTCTATACCACCTGTTGTACGCCTCTGTACGCCCTGTTGTACGCCTCTATACCACCTGTTGTACGCCTCTGTACGCCCTGTTGTACGCCTCTATACCACCTGTTGTACGCCTCTGTACGCCCTGTTGTACGCCTCTATACCACCTGTTGTACGCCTCTGTACGCCCTGTTGTACGCCTCTATACCACCTGTTGTACGCCTCTGTACGCCCTGTTGTACGCCTCTATACCACCTGTTGTACGCCTCTGTACGCCCTGTTGTACGCCTCTATACCACCTGTTGTACGCCTCTGTACGCCCTGTTGTACGCCTCTATACCACCTGTTGTACGTTTCCGTTTGCTCTCTTTCTTGGGTCTGTTCGTTTCTCTTTTCGTCTAAATAAAGTTGTTCATTGTTTAAACTCTTCTCTGTATTATTGCATTCCTTTCTTCTTACTATTATTATGGGGGAGCGTTAAACATGTAGGGATCATAGAGCGCCTGTGGGGGAGGGGAAGACGGAAGGTATTCAGGCTCATTTCAGGGAACTGGAGCACAGATCCATTTCCCTAGATCAAGAGCCCCACCAAGAGACCACCAAGTCTTTGGTCCAAAGAGGCTGCCGGGCCTTCGAAGTTGTGAATTACTTATTACGTGATTCTCAGGAACGAATTGGTGTCGTTGTTCATCCCGAAATGAACGACAAATTGCTGTATAATACACTGGACAGTAAATGCAGAAACTCCTTGAGCTCTGGGTGGGTGGGTATCGAAGGAGGGATACCGTTACGACCCAGTGTCCCTAAAATCCTACCCATCTCCGAGGCTAGGATTTTAGTTCTAGTTGTGCCCTCCCCAAAAAATGTGTGTGTGTAATAATTCAGGACTGTCCCTGTAAACTTCATACACATAATTCCTTACAAAAATGATATATCATACAGACAAGTTGAAGAGTGAGACATGTGTGCAACAGTTGGGATCATTATTCTTGACTGAAACGTATCGCCTACACAGTAGGCTTCTTCAAATACAGGGACAGAAGCGTAGTAGCTAAGTGGAAGGTGATGTAGATAGTCCAGTAGTTTAGATTCCATTCTGTTTTTCAGCTTCACATTGAAAAATTAGACACATGTGCAACATCTGGGTATCTTTATTGTAGATGTTTCGCCATCCAGTGGCTTTATCAATACAGATTCTAGGATATAATTGGAAGACAGAAGAATTATGTACAAAAGATGAGGTAATCAGTCCTTCAGCCTTGGAGTTGGTGTGAAGAGCACCGTAGCCGTGAAGATTCTGAACTCGCGGTGAGTGAGGCGTGAAATCCCAGACCGTCGCGTTAGCTACTGGCTAATTCGTCGGTCTGGAATTTTACGACTCGCTCACTGCGAGTTCGATCCCCGCCCATACCGTGATTTGTTTGTAATCTTGTCATTACGATTTCTTTAGTCATGCACTTATTATGCAATATAAAATTTATGTAATTATTGTCTCTATATACATTCTCCTATAAATGTGTGCATTTTGTGGACAAAACCATTAATTGGTGAAGTCATTAATAATCCATATAAAGTCCACAAACTGTAGTTGTAAAAATTGTGGAGCACAGGCAAGAAGGCTGGCGCTTATATACTGGTGACAGGTGGAAAGGGGACGGGTGGCAGACGAAGGCCTCGGGTATGGCCTACTTCCACTGGGGAATCCAACATACCAGACGAGGGCCTCGGGTATGATCTACTTCGACAGGGGAATCCCACCTACCAGACAAGGGCCTCGGGAATGACCTACTTCCACTGGGGAATCCCGCATACCAGACAAGGGCCTCGGGTATGACCTACTTCCACTGGGGAATCCCACCTACCGGACAAGGGCCTCGGGTATGACGTATTTCTACTGGGGAATTCCGTCTACCAATGACAATACCTTCGTCTGCCACCCGTCTCCTTTCCACCCGTTACCAGTATATAAGCGCCAGCCTTCTTGCCTGTGCTCCACAATTTTTACAACTACAGTTTGTGGACTTTATATGGATTATTAATGACTTCACCAATTAATGGTTTTGTCCACAAAATGCACACATTTATAGGAGAATGTATATAGAAACAATAATTACATATATAAATTTTATATTGCATAATAAGTGCATGATTAAAGAAATCGTAATGACAAGATTACAAACAAATCACGGTATGGGCGGGGATCGAACTCGCAGTGAGCGAGTCGTAAAATTCCAGACCGACGAATTAGCCAGTAGCTAACGCGACGGTCTGGGATTTCACGCCTCACTCACCGAGAGTTCAGTCCCCTTACCCAAATATTTCCTGTGTCTCTCTCCCTAAGAGACAGATATTTGAGGTTGGTCAACATGGTGTACTGTAGTGAACTGGGAAGCTTGCATTACGATTGCCACCTTTCTAGACGATGTCGCGCCTCTTATATTGCAATTATCAACTTTATTGTACCTGAGTCACTCTTGAATTTCACAATTACAGAAACCCACGACGTTTACTTATTTCACAGTCCTCCGTTGACGCCAATAAACTCCTTATTGGACGCGATTAAACCAGATTTTTGTTTTATCTTTTAAACTCTCCAACTGTTCTATGCTGCGCCATATTTCGACGCCATTCACAATCTGTGTGTTGGCCTTCTCATTTACCTGGAGTTAACTGGAGAGGATATCGGGGTCAACGCCCCCGCGGCTCGGTCTGAGACCAGGCCTCGTCGTGGATCAGGGTCTGATCAAGCAGGATGTTACTGCTGGCCGCACGCAAACCGACGTACCATCCACAGCCCGCTGGTCAGGTACTGACTTTAGGTGCCTGTTCAGTGCCTTCTAAAGACAGCCAGGGGTCTGTTGGTAATCCCCCTTATGTATACTGGGAGGCAGTTGAACAGTCTTGGGCCCCGGACACTTACTATGTTGTCTCTCAGTGTACTCATGGCGCTCCTGCTTTTTATTGGGGGAATTTTGCATCTCCTGCCGATACTTTTGTTTTCATGGGGAGTGATTTTCGTGTGCAAGTTTGGTACTAATCCCTCTAGGATTTTCCGAGTGTATACTATTATCATTTATCTCTCTCTCCGGCGCTCCAGGGAATACAGATACAGGGTCTACAACCGTTCCCAGTAATTTAGGTGCCGTATCACACTTATGTGTGCCGTGAAAGTTCTTTGTACACTCTCCAGGTCAGCAATTTCACCTGCCTTGAAGGGGGCAGTTAGTGTACAGCAGTATTCCAGCCTAGAGAGAACAAGCGATTTGAAGAGAATCATCATGGGCTTGGCATCCCTAGTTTTGAAGGTTCTCATTTTCCTAGCAGATGCGGTACATACATTGCTGTGGTCTTTGAAGGTGAGATCCTCTGACATTATCACTCCCAGGTCCTTCACATTACTTTTCGCTCTATTGTATGGCTAAAATTCATTGTATACCCTGATAATTTTAATTTCCTTAAGTTTTCCAAATCTGAGTAGTTGAAATTTCTCTTCATTGAACTTCATATTGTTTTGAGTTGCCCATTTGAAGATTTAGTTTATGTCCGCTTGGAGTCTTGCGGTGTCTTCGATGGAGGTCACTGTCGTGGCAATTTGGGTGTCATGCGCAAAGGAAGACACGGAGCTGTGGCTTACATCTCTGTCTATGTCAGATATGAGGATGAGGAGTAAAATGGGAGTGAGTGTGCCTTCTGAAACAGAGCATTTCACTGTAGCTGCTTCACATTTCACTCTGTTTACTATTACTCTGTGTTCTATTTGTCAGAAAGTTATAGATCCATCTACCAACTTTTCCTGTTATTTCTTTATCACACATTATGTGTGCTATTACACCATGGTCACAATTGTCGAAAGCTTTTTCAAAATCTATGTATACTACATCTGTATTTTGTTTATCCTCTACAGTCTACATCATCCAGGACCTTGTCATAGTGATCCAGTAGCTGGGACAGGCAGGAGCGACCTGCTCTAAACCTGTGTTGTTCTGGGTTGTGTAATTGATCTTGCTTCTTAGAACCCTTTCAAAGATTTTTATGATATTGGATGTTAGTATTATCGGTCTGTAGTTTTTTGCAATTGCTTTACTGCCATCTTTGTGGAGTGGGGCTATGTCTGTTGTTTTTAGTGAATCTGGGATGACCCCTGTGTCCATGCTCCCTCTCCACAGAATGCTGAAGGCCCGTGACAGGCTTCTTGCAGTTCTTGATGAACACGGAGTTCTATGAGTCTAGGCCTGGGGCAGACTGCATGGCTAGAAAATTTTCTAAAAAACACACCAACACTACATTTTTTAAACAATATTACATAATAAAATGGCCATCCACAACATCACTGCTTAACTTTTGGTTACAAGTGATAAGAGTTGGAAATCCAGAGAAACTTGATTAGCATCGATCAATAAGCCTTCAGCAATGCTCCTCAAATTCGTGCCTCTTATTTCTACTAGAGGTTCCTGTCTCTTGCTACGACACAGGTCTCCACACCTCAGCTTCTGCAGTATTTAAAACGAGGATCCATCCTGGCGAACTTACTGTACCTGTTAATTTACATTATCCTAGACCAGGAATTCTCAACTTTCTTTCCATCATTAATCCCCTCAGCTTGATGTATTTCTCCATTTACCCCCCTTACTTTCATACACAAAATTTATCGCCATCATAAAGGGACCAAAAAAAAAAGTCAGAAAAAATGAATTAGTCAGGTTTTCCACAAAATAGCACACAAATATTTACCCCTTGCCATGTAATTTATTTACCACTGGTTGAGAATCACTGTGTAAGACTATGAAGCTTCACCACTTCTCCAGGCTGAGGGATTTACCACCTCGAAAACCACCTCAGTAACCTTACACTGCTACTAGGCTTGCTGCCTCTGTATCTGACCGAAAATTATTGTGTGATGCTCATTTTCTTTGTTTATTTTATGAAATTAGTTGTGTTTACAGTGTTCTGCATATTGTTCAATGATATTTTCATTAACTGATTGGATTCCTTGGTTAGTTGGACTAATGTGTTTATCAGTTTATTTTAGGCAGTTGCTGCCTGTCTTGATCTTCCGAAATAAACTATATCAATATTTTATTTTTTTTTTTCAAATTATATCTTTTCCTATAAGTGTCTGCCTGCCTTTAGATTAATCAACATTATGTCGATAGTGACATATATTCTTTCTCCCTTGAACCTGAAAGTTTAAATTATGGGTCACCTGACCTTTCCAGAGACATGAGGACCTACATAGTAACGGCAAGTAGCTGGTGTCTATTTATGAACATTGTTTCCTCAGTGGAGCTGTATAACCCTTGCGGTTTAGCGCTTCTGTTTGATTATTATTATTATTCCTCAGTGGAAACCACCTTTCCTTAATGGAAGCCATCTTTCCTTCACCTACGAATGAATCAGAATTAATGCAAAGCCAAATTTACGAGTCTCTACAGATTTACGAGTCTCTATCACCGTTACAAGTCCACATCCTCAGCCAGTTTTATTCACCGTCTCATTACTGGCTACTACAGGGCTGAGTCTGCGTCCTGCCATTTCCAGTCTCTCCTCCATGACTGTCTTTCAATCACCTTCATTGTTTATGCTCATACCTATCAAGTGAAACCTTTTTAGGAGTTGACTCACGGCGATCAATCTTCAGCTTCTGGCCACTCAACGTCACTATATGTATTGTCACCTTCGCTGATCATTGCTTAGAGTCCATCAGCACTGCTTTTTCACTAGCCTACTCGCCAGGGAAGCAGATTTCTTGTTTAACTTCGATTCACTCAAAATTTATTACGTAACTTTGAGGGAGGCTTTTAAGTAATGGGCAGAATTATTTTCTGCTTTTTCTTATTTTTCCTTTCCGCCAACTTTTCTTTTTACTCTGCATACCGAGTACAGACTCTGAGTTAAAAGCTTCAAATCTCACTATAGCACCTTCGGGGATGCATTACACCGAGCATATCACCAGCAGCAGAATATTGCTTATAACTCTAGAAAGCCTTGTATGACTGGTTTATAAATTTCAATATTTATGTTCAGTAAGGAAGACCAAATTCTTGTAATAATGGGTGTGTATGGAGGCTCACTGTGACAATGGGTGTTAAACCCATTACCAATATTCTGGAATGGCTCCAGTAACTTCTAACAGTTAGGTTAGGTAAGGTTGGATTACGTTAAGTTTGATTAGGTTAGGTTTGATTACGTTAGGTAAGGTTTGATTAGGTAAGGTTTGGTTAGGTTAAGTTAGGTAAGGTTTGATTAGGTTAGGTAAGGTTTGATTAGGTTAGGTTTGGTTAGGTTAAGTTAGGTAAGGTTTGCTTAGGTTAGGTTTGATTAGGTCTGGTTAGACACATGTACAACATCTGGGTATATTTATTTGTAGACGTTTCGCCAGCCAGTGGTTTTATCAATACAATAGGACATAATGTGAAGAATTATATACAAAAGGAACTGACGCCCAGTCACGGATCTTGGCGCTTATATACTGGTGGCAGGTGTAGAACTTCCAGCAGACGAAGGCATTGTCACTGGTATTCGGGAATCCCCAGTGAAAGTAGATGTACATAGAGGAGCATACGCAGGCGAGGGGCACAAGGATGAGATAAAGAAAGAAAACGAAGTAATGGTAGCTGAAATCGGCACTGGCGAATGATGCAACCTTAAAAAATCAAACTGAAATGGCTAAAATGTCACTCAGAAATGTCACATTAATGTGACTATCTACACTTATATATATATATATATATATATATATATATATATATATATATATATATATATATATATATATATATATGTGCGTGGATGTAGTGTGGATGACAAGAAACAGATGATTG
This sequence comes from Cherax quadricarinatus, assembly GCF_038502225.1. Taxonomy (NCBI): domain Eukaryota; kingdom Metazoa; phylum Arthropoda; class Malacostraca; order Decapoda; family Parastacidae; genus Cherax; species Cherax quadricarinatus. The sequence continues at coordinate 21,927,611 of NC_091363.1, read as the reverse complement.
CTGATGTTATGAATGAAAAGAAGTTGGATGTCCTGGCCCTAAGCGAAACAAAGCTGAAGGGGGTAGGAGAGTTTCAGTGGGGGGAAATAAATGGGATTAAATCTGGAGTATCTGAGAGAGTTAGAGCAAAGGAAGGGGTAGCAGTAATGTTAAATGATCAGTTATGGAAGGAGAAAAGAGAATATGAATGTGTAAATTCAAGAATTATGTGGATTAAAGTAAAGGTTGGATGCGAGAAGTGGGTCATAATAAGCGTGTATGCACCTGGAGAAGAGAGGAATGCAGAGGAGAGAGAGAGATTTTGGGAGATGTTAAGTGAATGTATAGGAGCCTTTGAACCAAGTGAGAGAGTAATTGTGGTAGGGGACTTGAATGCTAAAGTAGGAGAAACTTTTAGAGAGGGTGTGGTAGGTAAGTTTGGGGTGCCAGGTGTAAATGATAATGGGAGCCCTTTGATTGAACTTTGTATAGAAAGGGGTTTAGTTATAGGTAATACATATTTTAAGAAAAAGAGGATAAATAAGTATACAAGATATGATGTAGGGGAAAATGACAGTAGTTTGTTGGATTATGTATTGGTAGATAAAAGACTGTTGAGTAGACTTCAGGACGTACAGATATATCAGATCACTTTCTAGTTGTAGCTACACTGAGAGTAAAAGGTAGATGGGATACAAGGAGAATAGAAGCATCAGGGAAGAGAGAGGTGAAGGTTTATAAACTAAAAGAGGAGGCAGTTAGGGTAAGATATAAACAGCTATTGGAGGATAGATGGGCTAATGAGAGCATAGGCAATGGGGTCGAAGAGGTATGGGGTAGGTTTAAAAATGTAGTGTTAGAGTGTTCAGCAGAAGTTTGTGGTTACAGGAAAGTGGGTGCAGGAGGGAAGAGGAGCGATTGGTGGAATGATGATGTAAAGAGAGTAGTAAGAGAGAAAAAGTTAGCATATGAGAAGTTTTTACAAAGTAGAAGTGATGCAAGGAGGGAAGAGTATATGGAGAAAAAGAGAGAAGTTAAGAGAGTGGTAAAGCAATGTAAAAAGAGAGCAAATGAGAGAGTGGGTGAGATGTTATCAACAAATTTTGTTGAAAATAAGAAAAAGTTTTGGAGTGAGATTAACAAGTTAAGAAAGCCTAGAGAACAAATGGATTTGTCAGTTAAAAATAGGAGAGGAGAGTTATTAAATGGAGAGTTAGAGGTATTGGGAAGATGGAAGGAATATTTTGAGGAATTGTTAAATGTTGATGAAGATAGGGAAGCTGTGATTTCGTGTATAGGGCAAGGAGGAATAACATCTTGTAGGAGTGAGGAAGAGCCAGTTGTGAGTGTGGGGGAAGTTCGTGAGGCAGTAGGTAAAATGAAAGGGGGTAAGGCAGCCGGGATTGATGGGATAAAGATAGAAATGTTAAAAGCAGGTGGGGATATAGTTTTGGAGTGGTTGGTGCAATTATTTAATAAATGTATGGAAGAGGGTAAGGTACCTAGGGATTGGCAGAGAGCATGCATAGTTCCTTTGTATAAAGGAAAAGGGGATAAAAGAGAGTGCAAAAATTATAGGGGGATAAGTCTGTTGAGTGTACCTGGTAAAGTGTATGGTAGAGTTATAATTGAAAGAATTAAGAGTAAGACGGAGAATAGGATAGCAGATGAACAAGGAGGCTTTAGGAAAGGTAGGGGGTGTGTGGACCAGGTGTTTACAGTGAAACATATAAGTGAACAGTATTTAGATAAGGCTAAAGAGGTCTTTGTGGCATTTATGGATTTGGAAAAGGCGTATGACAGGGTGGATAGGGGGGCAATGTGGCAGATGTTGCAAGTGTATCGTGTAGGAGGTAGGTTACTGAAAGCAGTGAAGAGTTTTTACGAGGATAGTGAGGCTCAAGTTAGAGTATGTAGGAAAGAGGGAAATTTTTTCCCAGTAAAAGTAGGCCTTAGACAAGGATGTGTGATGTCACCGTGGTTGTTTAATATATTTATAGATGGGGTTGTAAGAGAAGTAAATGCGAGGGTCTTGGCAAGAGGCGTGGAGTTAAAAGATAAAGAATCACACACAAAGTGGGAGTTGTCACAGCTGCTCTTTGCTGATGACACTGTGCTCTTGGGAGATTCTGAAGAGAAGTTGCAGAGATTGGTGGATGAATTTGGTAGGGTGTGCAAAAGAAGAAAATTAAAGGTGAATACAGGAAAGAGTAAGGTTATGAGGATAACAAAAAGATTAGGTGATGAAAGATTGAATATCAGATTGGAGGGAGAGAGTATGGAGGAGGTGAACGTATTCAGATATTTGGGAGTGGACGTGTCAGAGGATGGGTCTATGAAAGATGAGGTGAATCATAGAATTGATGAGGGAAAAAGAGTGAGTGGTGCACTTAGGAGTCTGTGGAGACAAAGAACTTTGTCCTTGGAGGCAAAGAGGGGAATGTATGAGAGTATAGTTTTACCAACGCTCTTATATGGGTGTGAAGCGTGGGTGATGAATGTTGCAGCGAGGAGAAGGCTGGAGGCAGTGGAGATGTCATGTCTGAGGGCAATGTGTGGTGTGAATATAATGCAGAGAATTCGTAGTTTGGAAGTTAGGAGGAGGTGCGGGATTACCAAAACTGTTGTCCAGAGGGCTGAGGAAGGGTTGTTGAGGTGGTTCGGACATGTAGAGAGAATGGAGCGAAACAGAATGACTACAAGAGTGTATCAGTCTGTAGTGGAAGGAAGGCGGGGTAGGGGTCGGCCTAGGAAGGGTTGGAGGGAGGGGGTAAAGGAGGTTTTGTGTGCGAGGGGCTTGGACTTCCAGCAGGCATGCGTGAGCGTGTTTGATAGGAGTGAATGGAGACAAATGGTTTTTAATACTTGACGTGCTGTTGGAGTGTGAGCAAAGTAACATTTATGAAGGGATTCAGGGAAACCGGCAGGCCGGACTTGAGTCCTGGAGATGGGAAGTACAGTGCCTGCACTCTGAAGGAGGGGTGTTAATGTTGCAGTTTAAAAACTGTAGTGTAAAGCACCCTTCTGGCAAGACAGTGATGGAGTGAATGATGGTGAAAGTTTTTCTTTTTCGGGCCACCCTGCCTTGGTGGGAATCGGCCTGTGTGATAATAAAAAAAATATATATAATCAAGTCGGCCGTCTCCAACCGAGGCAGTGACCCAAAAAGAAAGAAAATACTGTCATCATCATTCAACACTTTCACCACACTCACACATAATCACTGTTCTTGCAGAGGAGCTCAGAATACAACAGTTTAGAAGCATATACGTATAAAGATACACAACATATCCCTCCAAACTGCAAATATCCCAAACCCCTCCTTTAGAGTGCAGGCATTGTACTTCCCATTTCCAGGTCTCAAGTCCGGCTATATAAAAATAACCAGTTTCCCTGAATCCCTTCACTAAATATTACCCTGCTCACACTCCAACAGCTCGTCATGTCCCAAAAGCCATTCGTCTCCATTCACTCCTCTCTAACACGCTCACACAGGCTTGCTGGAAGTCCAAGCCCCTCGCCCACAAAACCTTCTTTACTCCCTCCAACCTTTTCGAGGACGACCCCTACCCCGCCTTCCTTCCCCTACAGATTTATACTCTCTCCATGTCATTCTACTTTGATCCATTCTCTCTAAATGATCAAACCACCTCAACAACACCTCTTCAGCCCTCTGACTAATACTTTTAACTCCACACCTTCTCCTAATTTCCACACTCCGAATTTTCTGCATAATATTTACACCACACATTGTCCGTAGACAGGACATCTCCACTGCCTCCAACCGTCTCCTCGCTGCAGCATTTACAACTCAAGCTTTACACCCATATAAGAGTGTTGGCACTACTATACTTTAATACATTCTCTTCTTTGCCTACATAGATAACGTTTTTTGTCTCCACATATACCTCAACGCACCACTCACGTTTTTTCCTTCATCAATTCTATGGTTAACCTCATCTTTCATAAACCCATCCGCTGACACCTGAACTCCCAAATATCTGAAAACATTCGCTTCTTCCATACTCCTCTCCAATGTGGTATCCAATTATTTTTTCTAAATCATTTGATACTGTCGTCACCTTACTCTTATCTATGTCCACTAACCTTCGCAACTTTTTTTTAGAATCTCCCATAAGCACAGTATCATCAGCAAAAAGCAACTTTGTCAACTCCCATTTTGTATTTGATTCCCCATAATTTAATCCCACCCCTCTCCCCAACCTCCTAGCATTTACTTCTTTTACAGCTCCATCTATACATATATTAAACAACCATGGTGACATTAGACATTCCTAAGACAGGAATATCTACACACCCTAACCTGAGCCTCACTATCCTCATAAAAACTCTTTACAGCATTTAGTAACTTACCACCTATTCCATATACTTGCAACATCTGCCACATTGCTCCCATATCCACTCTATCATGTCTTTTCTAAATCCATAAATGCATTGAAAACTTCCCCACCTTTATCTAAATATTGTTCCCATATTTGCTTCAATGTAAACACTTGATCTACACATCCCCTACCCACTTTGAAACCTCCTTACTCTCTCGAAATCCTACATTCTGTCTTACCTCTAATTCTTTCAATAATAACCCTACCGTACACTTTTCCTGGTATACTCAGTAAACTTATTTTCCTATAATTTTTGCAATCTCTTTTGTCCCCCTTCCCTTTATATAAAGGGACTATACATGCTCCCAGCCAGTCCCTAGGTACCTTCCCCTTTTTCATACATTTATTAAACAAAAATACCAACCACTCCCATACTATATCCCCCCCCCCTGCTTTTATCATTTCTTGTCATGATCCCGTCAGTTCCAGCTGCTTTAACCCCTTTCATTCTACATAATACCTCACGCACCTCCACCACACTCACATCCTGCTCTTCTTCACTCCTAAAAGTTGGTATACCTCCCTGGCCAGTGAATGAAATTACCGCTTCCCTTTCTTCATCGACATTTAAAAGTTCCTCAAAGTATTTCTGTCATCTACCCAATACCTCCATCTCCCCATCTACTAACTCCCCTACTCTGTTTTTAACTGACAAAACCATTCGTTCCCTAGGCTTTCTTAACTTATTTATCTCACTACAAATTTTTTTCTTGCACTCTTTCACCACTCTCTTCACCTTTCTTTTACTCTCCATATACTCTGCTCTTCTTATAACACTTCTGCTTTGTAAAAACCTCTCATAAGCTACCTTTTTCTCTTTTATCACACCCTTTACTTCATTATTCCACCAATCACTCCTCTTTCCTCCTGCACCCACCCTCCTATAACCACAAACTTCTGCCCCACATTCTAATACTGCATTTTTAAAACTATTCCAACCCTCTTTAACCCCCCCCCCACTACTCATACTTGCACCAGCCCACCTTTCTGCCAATAGTTGCTTATATCTTACCCGATTTTCCTCCTCCCTTACTTAATACACTTTGACCTCTCTCTTACCTGTTGTTGCCATTTTCTTCTTGTCCCATCTACTTCTTACTCTAACTGAAGCTACAACTAGATAATGATCCGATATATCAGTTGCCTTTTTATAAACATGTACATCCTGGAGCCTACCCAACGACATTTTACCTACCAATACATAGTCTAACAAACTATTTTCATTATGTGCCATATCATACCTTTTATACTTATTTATCCTCTTTTTCATAAAATATGTATTATTTATTACCAAACCTCTTTCTACACATAGCTCAATTAAAGGCTCCCCATTTTCATTTACCCCTGGCACCCCAATTTACCTACTACTCCCTCTTCAACATTTTTACCCACTTTAGCATTGAAATCCCCAACTAGAAGTACACTTACACGTGGTTCAAAACTTCCCATGCACTCAACATTTCCCAAAATCTTTCTCTACACTTCTATCTTCAGATGCATAAACGATTACTATAACCCACTTTTCACATCCAACCTTTAGTTTACTCATAATTCTTGAATTATTACATTTATGTTCCCTCTTTTCCTCCCATAGCTTATCCTTCAACATTATTGCTACTCCTTCTTTAGCTCTAACTCTATTTGAAATCCCTGACCTAATCCCATTTATTTTTCCCCACTGAAATTATCCCACCCCCTTCAGCTTTGTTTCACTTTAAGCCAGGACATCCAGCTTCTTCTCATTCATAACATCCACAATCATCTCTTATCACTCACACAACATCCACGCACATTCAAACATCCCACGTTGACCTTTTTCTTTTTCTATTTAGTAGGCTATACAAGAAAAGGCATTGCTCCCGCAATGCCATTGTTCCCGGCATTTTAGTTGACTTTTACAACACGCATGGCTTACGGAGTTAAGATTCTTATTCCACTTCCCCATGGATATAAAAAGAAAAGTAATAAGAACAAGAACTATTAAGATAAAATCAAAGAAAACTCAGATGAGTGAGTAAAAATAAACGTGCACATGCATGTGTAGTGCGACCTAAGTGTAAGTAGAAGTAGCAAGACGTACCTGAAATCTTGCATGTTTGAGGCAAAAAAGACACCAGCAATCCTACCATCATGTAAAACAATTACAGGCTTCCGTTTTACACTCGGCAGGACGGTAGTACCTCCCTGGGCGGTTGCTGTTTGCCAACCTATTACAGATTATATATATATATATATATATATATATATATATATATATATATATATATATATATATATATATATATATATATATATATATATATATATATATATATGCAATAAGATCAGAGTAAACAGGTGATTTCAGAATATGCAAAACAACCACTCTGAAAGAATAGAGAAATTCCAAGCGCTTTCGTGACTACTCACATTATCAAGGAACTATGAAAGTAAAGCATCCAAGGAAGCTATATAAGGGGTCTGGCCAGCACCTCACTATCAGATCCCACAACGGTTAAACACCTGACGCGCGCCGACCCAACTTGGATAGGTCCTTTGCACAACTCACCCAACAAACTATTCTACCCAAGAAAATTTAAAAATTATTTGTTCAGTGCATTATTAAATTCTTCCCAAATTCTATTAATTATAAATGGATCTAATTTATATAAACCAAAGGAAATATTCATATTATTGTCAAAACTGCTTTTTATGAAACAAGATTCAATTATATTCCTGTCGACCATGGACTTGCTTTATACTACTTTCTCAACTTTTTGAAAATCAATTGGATGGTTAAAATCTCTTACATGAATAAATAGAGCATTGGAATCTTGTCCAGTTCTAATGCTATATTTATGTTGTTTTAATCTTAGTTCGAGATTTTTACCAGTTTGACCGTAATAAACTTTATCGCAAATTTTACAAGGAATCTTATAGACACATCCATCAGCATTTTGGGGGGAATTCTTTATCAAAAGTTTTTTTACTGTATCAAGATTTTTGAATACAACTTTAATATTAAAAGTCTTAAGAAGAGAAGGCATATCAACCAAGTTTTCATGGTAAGGGAGAACCAACATATTTTTAGTTGAATAAGGCTGGTTGTCTCTTTTTGGATTGTAAAAAGTATTTCTAGCAACTTTAAAAAATTTATCAATTACATTTCTTGGGTATTTTAAATCATTACCTATTTCATAAATTTTGGATATTTCCTCATCTATGAACTCAGGACTACAAATTCGTAAAGCTCTCAAAAACATTGATGAGAAAACAGACAGTTTGACTCTATCTTGATGCGAGGAATAATAGTGGACATAGGAACAGTTATTTGTAGGTTTTCTGTAAATTTTAAATTTGAATTCATTATTACCCTTAATAATTAAAACATCTAGAAAAGGCAATGAGTTATTTTCTTCAAACTCAACGGTAAAGTTTATAGAATGGGCTAAGCTATTTAATTTTCCTAGGAAATGGTGTATATCTACATTTTTGGGCATAAGACACAAAATATCATCAACATATCTGAACCATTTAGCTCTATTAGGGAGGATTGTGTTAAGTAACCTTGTTTCAAAAAATTCCATGTATAGGTTACTAAGAACAGGTGAAAGAGGATTTCCCATTGCCATACCAAACTTCTGAGTGTAAAACTTATCATTAAATACAAATTTTGCATCAACAATGCAAAGTTTAATAAGTTTAATGATAGTAGGAACTGGCAATGGTAAATCATAGTTAACGAGTTCTTCAGATAAGAAACTTAATAAATCATCAACAGGAACTTTCGTAAACAAGGAAGTAACATCAAAACTAACCATGTTAAAATCATTTAAGTCTGTCAAGGAGCTTAATTTATCAACCAAGTCTATGTTGTTTTTAACATTAAAGTTAGAAATTTTGCCAACAATAGGGCTCAAAATATCAACAAGCCATTTGGATAATTTATATGAAACTGACCCTATGGAGCTAATAATTGGTCTTTTACCCAATAGACTCCTTGACATGAGAGATCGTCCTTTTGATGATTTTATGAGAATTATTCTTCAGAAACATATTGAAATAACTAAAATACAGGAGAAGGAAGCATTCAAAATATTGAGAAACAAAAAATACTCTTTTAATCAGGCCATTCCATCAGAATGGAAACACAGCATGTTGGATCATTGCTATAATAAACTCAGAAGAATTTGTAATGAACTCAAGAGCAAACTACAAAGAAAATTAGACATTTTAATTGAAAATAGTGATTGGACAAAGCATGCTAATAACAATTTTGTAATTAACTTATCAGATGAAATTTTAGACAAACATTCAACTGCTGCTCTAGGTTTTGGCCTAAGTTTTGCAACTTCAAAAAAACTTAATAATGTTGAAATTGCAAAAGCGTTTTGTAACTTTGAAAAATTTTCTGATTTATCCCCTGATGAAATTAATATTAGTAAAGGAATGGTATATAGCTCTATGTTAAAACCAAACATTCCCAATTGCCCTCAAAGATTCTTTAAGTCTTATGATACACTTAATAACAATAAAAATTTGCGCCTTACTAAAGCAGACAAAATAAATGCAATAGTAATTATGAAATAAAATGATTACCAAGAAAAAATGAATAATCTCTTAGATGATACTGAAACCTATTCTAAACTTAGGAAAAATCCCCTAGAAACCGTTAACAGCAATTTCAATAAAACAATAAAACTTCTACTAAAAGGCAAAGATGAATTAGTCAAACAATTTACTTCCACTAATCCATCTTTGCCTTACATGTATGGACTAATAAAAACACACAAACCAGGGAATCCAGTCAGACCAATTATTAGCTCCATAGGGTCAGTTTCATATAAATTATCCAAATGGCTTGTTGATATTTTGAGCCCTATTGTTGGCAAAATTTCTAACTTTAATGTTAAAAACAACATAGACTTGGTTGGTAAATTAAGCTCCTTGATTGACTTAAATGATTTTAACATGGTTAGTTTTGATGTTACTTCCTTGTTTACGAAAGTTCCTGTTGATGATTTATTAAGTTTCTTATCTGAAGAACTCGTTAACTATGATTTACCATTGCCAGTTCCTACTATCATTAAACTTATTAAACTTTGCATTGTTGATGCAAAATTTGTATTTAATGATAAGTTTTACACTCAGAAGTTTGGTATGGCAATGGGAAATCCTCTTTCACCTGTTCTTAGTAACCTATACATGGAATTTTTTGAAACAAGGTTACTTAACACAATCCTCCCTAATAGAGCTAAATGGTTCAGATATGTTGATGATATTTTGTGTCTTATGCCCAAAAATGTAGATATACACCATTTCCTAGGAAAATTAAATAGCTTAGCCCATTCTATAAACTTTACCGTTGAGTTTGAAGAAAATAACTCATTGCCTTTTCTAGATGTTTTAATTATTAAGGGTAATAATGAATTCAAATTTAAAATTTACAGAAAACCTACAAATAACTGTTCCTATGTCCACTATTATTCCTCGCATCAAGATAGAGTCAAACTGTCTGTTTTCTCATCAATGTTTTTGAGAGCTTTACGAATTTGTAGTCCTGAGTTCATAGATGAGGAAATATCCAAAATTTATGAAATAGGTAATGATTTAAAATACCCAAGAAATGTAATTGATAAATCTTTTAAAGTTGCTAGAAATACTTTTTACAATCCAAAAAGGGACAACCAGCCTTATTCAACTAAAAATAAGTTGGTTCTCCCTTACCATGAAAACTTGGTTGATATGCCTTCTCTTCTTAAGACTTTTAATATTAAAGTTGTATTCAAAAATCTTGATACAGTAAAAAAACTTTTGATAAAGAATTCCCCCCAAAATGCTGATGGATGTGTCTATAAGATTCCTTGTAAAATTTGCGATAAAGTTTATTGCGGTCAAACTGGTAAAAATCTCGAACTAAGATTAAAACAACATACATATAGCATTAGAAATGGACAAGATTCCAATGCTCTATTTATTCATGTAAGAGATTTTAACCATCCAATTGATTTTCAAAAAGTTGAGAAAGTAGTATCAAGCAAGTCCATGGTCGACAGGAATATAATTGAATCTTGTTTCATAAAAAGCAGTTTTGACAATAATATGAATATTTCCTTTGGTTTATATAAATTAGATCCATTTATAATTAATAGAATTTGGGAAGAATTTAATAATACACTGGACAAATAATTTTTAAATTTTCTTGGGTAGAATAGTTTGTGGGGTGAGTTGTGCAAAGGACCTATCCAAGTTGGGTCGGCGCGCGTCAGGTGTTTAACCGTTGTGGGATCTGATAGTGAGGTGCTGGCCAGACCCCTTATATAGCTTCCTTGGATGCTTTACTTTCATAGTTCCTTGATAATGTGAGTAGTCACGAAAGCGCTTGGAATTTCTCTATTCTTTCAGAGTGGTTGTTTTGCATATATATATATATATATATATATATATATATATATATATATATATATATATATATATATATATATATATATATATATATATATATATATATATATATACATATATATATATATATATATATATATTTATATATATATATATATATATATATATATATATATATATATATATATATATATATATATATCTTTATATATATATATATATATATATATATATATATACATATATATGTATATATACATTATATATATATATATATATATATATATATATATATATATATATATAATGTATATATACATATATATACATATATATATATATATATATATATATATATATATATATATATATTTATATATATATATATATATATATATATATATATATATATATACATTATATATATATATACATATATATATATATATATATATATATATATATATATATATATATATATATATATATATATATATATATATATTAGCACATCAGCAGTTTCCCACCAAGGCAGGATGACCCGAAAAAGAAGAAACACGTACGTCATCATTGACTCCATCACTGTCTTGTCGGAAGTGCACTTACACTATAGTTTGTAATGGCTTGATAAAGCTCCTGGAGAGCGAAACGTTGCCACAATAAATGTCACATTAGTTGCACTTGTATCCTTTTACTTTACACTTACACTATAGTTATAAAAGTGCAATATCAACACTTTTCCTTTAGAGTGCAGACAACCTTACTTCTCACCTCCAGGACTCAAGTCTGGCCCTCCTGATTCCCTGAATCCCTTCTTAAATATTACTTTGCTCACACTCTAACAACACGTCAAATCATAAAAACTCTTTGTCTCCACTCTCTCTCCTATCTAACATGCTCACGCACCCGTACTGCAAGTCCAAGCCCTTTGCACACAAAACCTCCCTCCAATCTTTCGTAGCACGACCACTACCCCACCTTCTTCCACTAAAGATTCTCACACACACACACACACACACACACACACACACACACACACACACACACACACACACACACACACACACACACACACACACACACAGGAGGTTCAGTGGGACAGAGAAATGGTAGGAAAATCAGTAAACGAGATGATGGAATATGTGGCAGCAAAGTGCAAGGAGGCAGAGGAAAGTTTTGTTCCCAAGGGAAACGGAAATAATAGGAAGACCAAAACGAGTCCTTGGTTTACCCGAAGGTGTTGGGAGGCAAAAACTAAGTGCAACAGAGAATGGAAAAGGTAAAGGAGGCATAGGACCCAGGAAAACAAGGAGATTAGTAGAAGAGCCAGAAACGAGTATGCACAGATAAGGAGGGAGGCCCAGCGACAGTATGAAAACGACATAGCATCGAAAGTCAAATCTGACCCGAAACTGCTGTATAGCCACATTAGGAGGAAGACAACAGTCAAGGACCAGGTGATAAGGCTGAGGAAAGAAGGTGGAGAACTCACAAGAAACGATCAAGAGGTATGTGAGGAGCTCAAGACGAGATTTAAGGAAGTATTTGCAGTAGAGACAGGAAGGACTCTGGGGGGACAGACCAGATGGGGACACCAGCAAGGAATACACCAACAAGTGTTGGACGACATACATACAGATGAGGAGGAGGTGAAGAAACTGCTAAGGGACATCGATACCTCAAAGGCAATGGGACCAGACAACATCTCCCCGTGGGTCCTTAGAGAGGGAGCAGATATGTTGTGCGTGCCACTTACCACAATCTTCAACACATCCCTGGAAACTGGGCAACTACCTGAGGTATGGAAGACGGCAAATGTAGTTCCCATTTTTAAAAAAAGGAGACAGAAAAGAGGCACTAAACTATAGACCTGTGTCATTGACGTGTATAGTATGCAAAATTATGGAGAAGATTATCAGGAGGAGAGTGGTGGAGCACCTGGAACGGAACACTAGTATAAATGCCAACCAGCACGGATTCACGGAAGGCAAATCCTGTGTCACAAACCTTCTGGAGTTTTATGATAAAATAACAGAAGTAAGACAAGAGAGAGAGGGGTGGGTTGATTGCATCTTCTTGGACTGCAAGAAGGCCTTTGACACAGTTCCTCACAAGAGATTAGTGCAGAAGCTAGAGCATCAGGCGCATATAACAGGAAGGGCACTGCAATGGATCAGAGAATACCTGACAGGGAGGCAACAACGAGTCATGGTACGTAATGATGTATCACAGTGGGCACCTGTGACGAGCGGGGTCCCACAGGGGTCGGTCCTAGGACCAGTGCTATTTTTGGTATATGTGAACGACATGACGGAAGGGTTAGACTCAGAAGTGTCCCTGTTTGCAGATGATGTGAAGTTAATGAGGAGAATTAAATCTGATGAGGACCAGGCAGGACTTCAAAGAGACCTGGACAGACTGGACACCTGGTCCAGCAAATGGCTTCTCGAATTTAATCCTGCCAAATGCAAAGTCATGAAGATGGGGGAGGGGCACAGAAGACCACAGACAGAGTATAGGCTAGGTGGCCAAAGACTGCAAACCTCACTCAAGGAGAAAGATCTTGGGGTGAGTATAACACCGAGCATGTCTCCGGAAGCACACATCAATCAGATAACTGCTGCAGCATATGGGCGCCTGGCAAACCTGAGTACAGCATTCCGATACCTTAGTAAGGAATCATTCAAGACTCTGTACACCGTGTATGTCAGGCCCATACTGGAGTATGCAGCACCTGTTTGGAACCCGCACTTGATAAAGCACGTCAAGAAACTAGAGAAAGTACAAAGGTTTGCGACAAGGTTAGTTCCAGAGCTAAGGGGAATGTCCTATGAGGAAAGATTAAGGGAAATCGGCCTGACCACACTGGAGGACAGGAGGGTCAGGGGAGACATGATAACGACATATAAAATACTGCGTGGAATAGACAAGGTGGACAAAGACAGGATGTTCCAGGGAGGGGACACAGAAACAAGAGGCCACAATTGGAAGTTGAAGACACAAATGAGTCAGAGAGATAGTAGGAAGTATTTCTTCAGTCATAGAGTTGTAAGGCAGTGGAATAGCCTAGAAAATGACGTAGTGGAGGCAGGAACCATACACAGTTTTAAGACGAGGTTTGATAAAGCTCATGGAGCGGGGAGAGAGAGGGCCTAGTAGCAACCGGTGAAGAGGCGGGGCCAGGAGCTAGGACTCGACCCCTGCAACCACAAATAGGTGAGTACAAATAGGTGAGTACACACACACACACACACACACTCACACACACAGATATATATATATATATATATATATATATATATATATATATATATATATATATATATATATATATATATATATATATATATATATATATATATATATTAGATTGGGTCCACCTCTGGTGTAAATTGTGGAACCCACAGCCTCGGAGAAGTGGATGGAAAGGCTTCAAGGAAGAATATTTGGATTTCTTCCTGAAGCCGTTTGAATATTCCACTTCCCCTACCACCCCATCTTTTCATTCTGTTTTACCAATAGGAATATTTTATTACATAATTTGGTACAGAAGATTTAAGAGATACAGTGTTGATATAAAGATGGCACATACAGTACATGATGTGTGAGAGATACATGTCTAGTACATATTGTGACGTGTTTATCACTGATTATAATGCGAAAATCTCATCCAGCTCCTCTGAGCTGGGACATGCGCCGAAAATGCAGCAGGCATTACCCCTCTGAACAGCAGCATTGAGTCGCTGGAACAGAAAACTAGCCGCCCTGGGATCCTTAGTTACCCTGACGAGTCTTTTGCCTAGCTCCTTAAGGAACTTAGATGCACTCTTTCCCCATGAGCCAAGGGTCTGAACAAACATATAATGATGGGCAAGTTCTCCATATTTTCTAGACTTTTGGGACTTCCTGAAGCTGGCGGCTGCCCCCTCCTTCTTCCCCGGTGTATTGGAGATAGGTATCAGCCAAGGCAGATGCACTTGTGTAGCTCCACACCACCTGCTTACCGTCTGTCCAGGCTTGAAGTGTGATACCATCTGGATGCTACCATACCGCTCCCTTACTGCTGGGCATCCGGCTGTTGTGAGGCACCACTTGATTGAAGAATCTTTCCCTCGGATTTGACCATACCGATTCGGTCTGCTGCTTCACTGCCACAAATACACTCTGTTCGGCGAGAATAGGGGCGACAAGCCGAAGGGCAACATCTATGCGGATGGTCTGTGGGTGGAGGCGTGTGCCATGGCTGGAGTTGGGAACAGCCAACAGAAAGTCCCCTGCATGAGGAGCTCTCACTACCAGGAGGGGGGCTCTATCCTTTCCTGACACACTCCGAAGCATTTTTGAGGCTATATTCTCCACTATTGGACCATCCCATTGTGACTGTAGTTGTTGTGGGAAGCAGGTCTGGTTTCAGAGCCCGTTAGATTATCCCAGATTATGGGTCCGTCAATGAACTTTTGGTCCTGGACTCCAATCTTGTCCCTAAGATGTTCAGGGAGAATCACTGCTACAAGCCCTCTGGATGCAACGCATGAGGACAGAAAAACAGGTAACGCAATCTGTGATGACTTGCGGACACCAATGCCTCCTAGTCTGACTGGAAGTTCAGCTTGGTTCCACTGCCCGTCTTCTTGAGTAAGGTTAAGTACTTTCGTAAAAATTTGCCTCAGAATACTGTCATATTCGTGCAGTATAGGTTATTTGAAGGTGCACATCTTAGGAAATATGTCAACCTGGGCAGACTCAAGCTCTTTGTGAGAAGGATATACAGTGGTCCCTCGCTTTTCGTAGTTCTCGGCAATCGTAAATTTCGCCAATCATAGGGGTATTTTCGTATAAACATGGACTCGCTTTTCGTAGGTTGACTCGCTAATAGTAGTTCGTCCAGGACGCTTACCCACGGTGTGAGCCGGGGAGGCCTCCCTACTCAGCCAGTCTGGCATTGTTTACCAGTGAGTGAAGGTCCCCTCAAGTGCTCCTACGAAATATTTCATAATATTCCACTCATTTTAGTGCTTGCAAGTACTAAATAAGCTACCATGGCTCCAAAGAAAGCTCCTAGTGCCAAGCCTGTGGTAAAGAAGGTGAGAAATATGTACAGTGACAAAGTCTTGGGCCATTTTAGGGAAGTGTTAAAGAGACGCCAGAAACAGAGCTCTCTCCACAGTTACTTTGCAAAACAGGACTAGAGTGACTCTCAAGGTGGTCCTAGTGGCATTAAGAAACAGAGAAGAGAAGCAACCCCAGAGAAGCAATTGGTACCTGAGGTGTTGCTGGAAGGGGATTTCCCGTTCCAAACTGTAAACAATCCAATCTCTCTCCTCCTCCAGTCTCCCATACACTAAGAAGAATCTCCAATAAAGGTAAGTGTTATGCTGTTAATGTTTCATTCATCATTTCCCATTGTATTGTTTATGTACTACATGTATATTTCATGTAAAAAATTTTTTTGTTTTAATAATTCTGAGTGTCAGGAACGGATTATTTGTATTTACATTATTTCTTATCGGGAAAATTGATTCGCAAATCGTTAATTTCGTTTTTAGTAGCTCCTCCAGGAACGGATTAATTACGAAAAACGAGGGACCACTGTATATATTATTGTAACCACGGATGAGTGGTATTGATCAATATATATTCTGTGTTACTATATATCAGATAATTTTCGAGAAATTACTCTAGAAAATTATGCCATAATCATGTACATTGGCCCATGTAAGTTTAGTTTTGGTCTTGGCCTTTTGGTGACTGCTACCAGGATAACAGAGGCTAACGTAACATTATCTGTGTTGCGATGGCCTCCCACAAGTATTTTGCATGGTGACATTAATCTGGCGAGGCTATAGCATCTACCCTGCTGTAATTAATGCACTAATGTGTCTTCTGGCTTTGTGATAAACATACAAGGTGAGGAGTATGGATCATTGCTAACTTAAATTAGGTCATTATCTAGAAGGAAACACACCTCAACCTGCAATAGATTGATCTCTTTTGGGTTAGCACAATATGGCTGTTGTTTGAAAGGAATATCATTACAGGTTACATAACCGAGGAGAATCCCCCCATCGAAAATTATAATTTAATATTAGCACCTGGTTGTCTTTAATTATATTGAGATCAGATACAGTTCAGATCTAGATTTGGCAGAATCTATGTATCACACAGGAAAACGAGTACGCATGAATAATATCGTCACCATCAGGGCTTATGACAGCAATGATGATGCGCTCCTTGATGATTTACGAGGTATTAATATTGAAACGATGTCATGTTAGGAGCACCTGAAGCCTTAGTTAATTTAACCTCGTCTTTGTAGTAAAGGACCCCAGTAACTCTGAATGTTTGTGCGTGGATGTAGTGCTGATGCTATGAAAGAGATGATTACTAATGTTAAGAATGAAAAGAAGTTGGATGTCCTGGCCCTAAGCGAAACAAAGCTGAAGGGAGTAGGGGAATTTCAGTGGGGAGAATTAAATGGGATTAAGTCAGGAGTATCTGAGAGAGTTAGAGCTAAAGAAAGGGCAGCAATAATGTTGATGGATCAGTTATGGAGAGAGAAGAGGAAATATAAATGTATAAATTCAAGGAATATGTGGATTAAAATAAGGATCGGATGTGAAAAGTAGGTCACAATAAGTGTGTATACACGTGGAGAAGAGAGGAGTGTAGAGGAGAGAGAGAGAGATTTTGGGAGATGTTAAGCGAGTGTGTAGGAACTTTTGAGCCAAGTGAGAAAGTAATTGTGGTAGGGGACCTGAATGCTAAAGTAGGAGAAGCATTTAGTGAGGATGTGGTAGGTAAGTTTGGAGCGCCCGGTGTAAATGATAGTGGGGAGCCTTTGAACTTTGTATAGAAAGGGGTTTGGTTATAGGTAACACACATTTTAAGAAAGAGTGGATAAATAAGTATACAAGATATGATACAGGGCGAAATGACAGTAGTTTGTTGGACGACGTATTGGTAGATAAAAGACTGTTGAGCAAACTTCAGGATGTACATGTTTATAGAGGGGCCACAGATATATCAGATCACTTTTTAATTGTAGCTACCGTGAGAGTAAAAGGTAGATGGGATGCAAGGAGAATGGAAACAACAAGTAAGAGAGAAGTGAAGATTTATAAACTAAAGGAGGAGGCAGTTAGGGTAAGATATAAACAATTGTTGGAGGACAGTTGGGCTAGTGGGTAGAAGATGTATGGGGCAGGTTTAAGAATGTAGTGTTAGAGTGTTCAGCAGATGTTTGTAGTTACAGGAAAGTGGGTGTGGGAGGGAAGTAGAGCGTTTGATGGAATGATGTAAAGAGAGTAGTAAGATAGAAAACGTTAGCATATGAGAGGCTTTTACAAAGTAGAACTGATGCAAGGAGGGAGGAGTATGTGGAGAGAAAAAGAGAGGTTAAGAGAGTGGTGAAGAATTGTATAAAGAGAGCAAATGAGAGAGTGGGTGAGATGTTATCGACAAATTTTGTTGAAAATAAGAAAAAATTTGGAGTGAGCTTAATAAGTTGTGAAATCCTAGGGAACGAATGTATTTGTTAGTTAAAAATAGGAGAGGAGCATTATTAAATGGAGAGTTAGAGGTATCAGGAAGATGGAGGGAATATTTTGAGAAATTGTTAAATGTTGATGAAGATGGGGAAGCTGTGTTTTCGTGTATAGGGCAAGGAGGAATAACATCTTGTAGGAGTGAGGAAGAGCCAGTTATGAGTGTGGGGAAATGCGTGAGGCAGTGGGTAGAATGTAAGGGGGTAAAGCAGCTGGGATTGATGGGATAAAGTTAGAAATGTTAAAAGCAGGTAGGGATATAGTTTTGGAGTGGGTAGTGTTTTTATTTAATAAATGTATGGAAGAGGGTAAGGTACCTAGGGATTGGCAGAGAGCATGCATAGTTCCTTTATATAAAGGCAAAGGGGAACATTATAGAGGAATAAGTCTGTTGAGTATACCTGGTAAAGTGTATGGTAGAGTTATTAGTGAAAGAATTAAGAGTAAGATGGAGAGCAGGATAATAGATGAACAAGAATGCTTTAGGAAGGGTAGGGGGAGTGTAGACCAAGTGTTTACAGTGAAACATATAAGTGAACAGTATTTAGATATGGCTAAAGAGGTAGTTGTGGCAATTATGGATTTGAAAAAGGCATATAATAGGGTGGATAGGGGGGCAATGTGGCAGATGTTGCAAATATATGGAATAGGTACGTTATAGAAATCGGCGAAAAGGTTTTACGAAGATAGTGAGGCTGAGGTTAAGGTATTATAGGCGAGAGAGAGATTATTTCCCAGTAAAAGTAGACCTTACACAGGGATGTATGATGTCACCGTGGTTCAATATATTTATAGATGGAATTGTAAGAGAAGTGAATGCTCGGGTGTTGGCAAGAGGTGAGGGGTTAAGATAAAGAATTTAATACAAGGTGGGAGCTGTCACAGTTGCTCTTTGCTGATGACACTGTGCTCTTGGGAGATTCTGAAGAGAATTTGCAAAGGTTGGTTGATAAGTTTGTTAGGGTATGTAAAAGAAGGTAATTAAAAGTGAATATAGGAAAGAGTTCTTGTTCTTGTTCAGACCAGAGCTTTGGTGAGATGGGGAAGGAAGAAGGATGGGTAAGGATGGAAATATTGGAAAAGGGTGAGAGGGGGGAGAGAGGTAGGATATAAAGGTAAGTGGCCCAACCACTTTGGTGCAATTTAAAAAGTGTACGTGAAATGATAATATATTTAATTAAGGGGTTTAAGACTAACCCATCAGTCACATAGATATAATAGGTATATAAGTACATGACTCTGAATTGGTAGTAATTATACAAGTTGCAATTTTTTTTTTTTTTTTTTTTTTTTACTTTTTTTGTTTTTTTTTTTTTTTTTTTTTTTTTTTTTTTTTTGCGATTGCACAACGGATATTTATGCGACAAGGAAGGCAATAATTTTCTGGCCAGTTTATAAATTTCGTGACAATGGCTTCTTACAGGTGGTGTCCAGCCATAATAAATAGCATAATTTTTACATTAGAAAGTTATATATGATGTCTCCCTAATTGGGGGCGATGATTTTCTCAGTATACATAGAAGGGTTCTGGTGGTACCCAATCTTCTTCATCAGGGAGGTTGCTCAATATCATGGGTCGAGGGTAATCATCTTTATGAATAAAACGACGAACCCTCTGTGGGAGAGTCATTCTTTGAGTCCTGTGAGGCGGAGTAGTGATGATATAATCCGTGGTATTAACCACTTGTATAGGATGTTCTCTATCTGGCATGTATAGTTCTTGCATTGTATAAAGTTGTTTCTTTTTTAAGGTGTCAAGGCGTACATTTATGGCAGTAATATCTTCTTGTATGTGTAAATCTGCCATTTTAACTCTGTCTCTCCTCCTGGTATCGGTGATGAAGCGAAGAGCTCTATTCTGGACCCTTTGTAACCGGAGCATGTTGGTCTTTGTTGTTAATGACATTGGGACACAAGGGTATTCGAGTATAGGTCTTATTATCATTTTATACAGATGTTTTTTGACATGTTGAGGGGCTTGATTGAATCGAAAGAGTCTGCTAAGACCGGCTTTGGCTATGTTGATCTTTTTAGTTACATGAGGTGTTGAGTGGAGCAGCCTGTCTATTTCATATCCCAAAATCTTGTTACGGTTTCTAATGGCTACAGGTGTACCTTTGATGGAGATACCTCCTTTATCTTCAATTGTTGATGCAAAACATCCTATCGTGCTAACAAGGACCTTGTCAGGATTAGTTGTAATTCTCCATTTCTTTTCCCAATTAGATGTTCGACGAAGTTCAATATTCATTTTCTCTATGACTCTCTCGTACTTGTATTTTCCTGTTACCGGAGTTGATGAGACGACATGAATAACATCATCTGCAAACTGTGTCACAATTGTGTCATTAAACTCTGGTTGAGGAAGGTCATTCACATAAATGTTGAACAGGAGTGGACTGAGACAAGATCCTTGCGGGACACCAGCTGTCGGTATAAAAGGCTCTGTCGACCTGCCATGAAAGTTGGAAATGATTTTTCTTTGAGTTAAGAAATTATATATTAATCTGAGAAAAGTCCAGTTATGGTCTGGTAGGTCAATGAGTTTGTATATAAGGCCATCATGCCATAAGCTATCAAAAGCTTTGTGAACATCTCTGGTGGCAATTAAGGCAAGATTGCCCTGATGTTTTAGACTTGCTACAGTATCGAAAATAACATTTATTGCATGATTGGTACCTCTATGTGTTCTGAAGCCAAATTGTTTTTCAGTAAAAAAGTGATTAAACTCCATATAGTAGTTCAATCTGTTGGAAATGACTTTCTCAAGAACTTTTCCAGTGACTTCAAGTAAAGATATAGGTCTATAGTTTCCAGGTTGGTGGATGTCTTTATTGGGCTTACCAAGAAAGATCATCGTAGCAGTCTTAAAAACAACTGGAAAATGTCCTGAGGCCAAGATGGCATTAAAGATATTGACCAAAGACTGTTTACAATTTCTAGGTAGGTACTTTATTTGTTTCATTGTTATTCCAGAGAGACCAGGGGCTCTATTTCTCATTCTTCCAATAACCTGACTTATCTCTAATAATGTAATAGGTCTAGTAAGCGGGTGAGTATCTTCAAGAGTTGACGTATCGATGGTAGGTAGTGGTTGTAGATCGTCCAAGTTCTCATCTCTCCATTCATTTACCAACTGATAATGATTATTGTTAAATTGACGACTGTTATTATGGGAGAGAATTTTCTCCCATACATCACCCATCAAATTAGCCTGGTCCTGTGGATCGTCAAGTTTAATTTCAACATCTTCATCATCCTCATCAGTGAAGGTATGAACTAGGTAGTTAGGAGCCTTGTGCTTTGCCCCTAAAAGTTGTCGGATCTTACTCCAAAATTTTGCTGGTTCACGTTGATACTGATTAGCTTGACGAACTAGAAATTTCCATATGTCCCGTTTGTGATGACTAATCATGTTAATTAATTCGTGCCTTAATCGGTGCAGTGTAGCTGCTGGTGGTTGTTGCGTTTGAAGATGCCTTCGACATTCTGCTTGATAATTTCTTAAATTGTCTCTAATTTCCCTAGTAGGTTTATATTGTTGGTATGTCTTTGTGGAAGCTAATTGACAAGTTGCATTAGTAACTTCAATTATTCGATTATGCAGGGACCTGATTGCATCATCAATTGCAGTGGAAGGTAGATTTTCCAAAGACACAATTTCATCCTCACCCAGATATGCACTGAAGGGGTCAAATCCTAGGGTGTTAAGATTGGGTTTAGGAGTTACAGGTATTCTAAATGGAGAAGTTTGTAGTTGTATTATAACAGGGATATGGTCAGATCCTACATTTCCACCAGGAGATATACGACAGTGAAAGATGTCACAGTCTCTGTTTGTCAGTACTATATCAGGTGTCCCTGGATGAGGTCCAATGTACGATTTAAGGAATGGGCCTTGAAATGACAAGTTTCTAGCTGTCATGATATTAAAGAGTTGTTTTCCTTTTAAGTCACCCAGTGGAATACCAGCTCCACAGTTGAAGAGGGCAGGGTGATGAGCATTAAAATCTCCAGCTAGAATTGTTGGAATATTTCTGCTTAATATCCTATGTAGAGGAATTTACTCTATATATTGTTGTCTCGGGGGAAAATATCCAGTTCCTATCACTAGTTGTCCATGCGACGTTGTTAGTTCTATTTCAAGAATGTTATCTTCATCAACATGAATATTTTTAAATGTATATCCTAATTT
This sequence comes from Cherax quadricarinatus, assembly GCF_038502225.1. NCBI lineage: Eukaryota > Metazoa > Arthropoda > Malacostraca > Decapoda > Parastacidae > Cherax > Cherax quadricarinatus. The sequence continues at coordinate 21,905,106 of NC_091363.1, read as the reverse complement.
AACTAAGATGGCTACACCACTAAAGGATCCTCTCGATTTCTCCACAGTAGAGTAACCACGTAATTTAATATGTTGATCAACTCTTGCAGCTGTCTCGTTCAAGAGTATAACATCGGGATTGTAGTTATGTAGTTCAACCTCAAGAAGGTAACGGTTATTAAAGAAATGTTGAACATTAAGTTGGAAAATTGTAATCCCCATTATTTCTTGCACTTCGCTCGTGTACTGCGGTCTGAACGCCTGCAAGTAATGTTATGTGTTGTATCTACACTATCCCTGCTGGACTCGTCAAGGGGAGGAGGGAACTTTTGCGTAGGTGCTTGTGTATTAAGAATGCCATCATCTTCACTAGAGGTAGTAATATTAACAGACTCATTAGAATCGTTAGAGTCATCATCAGAAAACTGAGGTATGATATTCCCAGTTACAGGAAGCAGAGGCTCGTGAGAGTTAATGGGAGACTGTGGAGGCTCCAAGGGAAAATTAGACAGGCAAGGTGAGTTACCCTGGGAAAGTTCCTGTTCAACAGGATCAGCTTCAATAGCGGGAGAGTAGGCACCACTTTCTGGGGCATTTTTATGTTCAGGTGTTGACTTATCGGGTTGAGGGGAGTTGACAACCTGGGTTTGTGAGGTGGGCGATCCCTGAGCCAGGGATGACTTAGGCTTATTTTTAGATGCAGAGTAGGGAACATACTTCTTGTTATGAGAAGGCTGGGTCATAATAGCCTTCACATTTTCTGGGATAGTGATGGGAGTAATCCCATTAGCCATTAACAGATCATTTAAAACCTGAGAGCAGAGTTGAATGTCACCACCTGCTATGTCTTTGGCCATCATGTACATTAGTTGTGCTCTCGTCATATCCACGGCTGTGGATACCTGAGACATAGGAGATGAGACTGAACCTTGTTGTTGCGTTTGTGTATGGTGTAAGTGAGGGTTAGATTGGGGCGCTCCAAGAGGGGCAGAATTCCAAACATTGGAACCATTGGTAGAGACCTGAGGAGTCCCACTTGATCCAGGAAAGAGTAAGGTGATGATAAAAAAAAATTAGGTAACGGAAGACTGGATATCAGATTGGAGGGATAGAGTATGGAAGGGGGTGAATGTGTTCAGATATTTGGGAGTGGACGTGTCAGCAGATGGATCTATGAAGGATGAAGTGAATCATAGAATTGATGAGGGGAAAATGGTGAGTGGTGCACTTAGGAGTCTGTGGAGACAACTTTATCCATGAAAGCAAAGAGGGGAATGTATGAGAGTTTAGTTATACTAACGCTCTTGTATGGGTGTGAAGCATGGGATGTGAATGTTGCAGCGAGGAGAAGGCTGGAGGCAGTGGAGATGTCATGTCTGAGGGCAATGTGTAGTGTGAATATAATGCAGAGAATCCATAGTTTGGAGAATAGGAGGAGGTGTGGGATTACGAAAACTATTGTCCAGAGGGCTGAGAAGGGGTTATTGAGATGTTTTGGACATGTAGAGAGAATGGAACGAAATAGAATGACTTTGAAAGTGTATAAATCTGTAGTGGAGGGAAGGCGGGGTAGGGGTCGGCCTAGGATAGGTTGGAGGGAGGAGGTAAAGGAGGTTTCTTGAGCGAGAGGCTTGGACTTCCAGTAAGCATGCGTGAGCGTGTTAGGAGTGAGTGGAGACAAATGGTTTTTAGGACTTAACGTGCTGTTGGAGTGTAAGCAAGATAACATTTATGAAGGGATTCAGAGAAACTGGCAGGTCGGACTTGATTCCTTGGGATTGGAAGTACGGTGCCGGCACTCTGAAGGGTGTTAATGTTGCAGTTTTATAACTGTAGTGTAAGCCTACCTCTGGCAGAGACAGTGATGGAGTGAGTGATGAAAATTTTTCTTTTTAGGGTCACCATGTCTTGGTGGGAAACGGCCGATGTGTTAATAAAAAATATGTCCGACGTAGATTATATGATAATCTATGTAACTGTATTTGTGTATACCTGAATAAACTTTCTAAAGGGATCCATTAATCAAGAATTACCCTACACTGATTGCTAAATCAAGACCAACACCTCTGCACGTGGCCTGTGAGGTCACCGGACCTGTTTGTGACTTCTTTCTTTTGGAGTACGTGAAGAGCACAGTTTACGTACCACCACTACCTGCAGCCCTGGAGGAGCTGAAAATTTCGATCACTGAAGCAGTTTTCATGATAACACCAGATATGCTGCAGAGCGTTTGGACCGAACTGGACTATCACATCGATGTTTGCCGAGCAACCAGAGGGGTGCACATTGAGTGCCCTATTTGGGCCGAACTGGACTATCACATCGATGTTTGCCGAGCAACCAGAGGGGTGCACATTGAGTGCCCTTAATGCTACCCTATACCACATGAAACTGAATGAAATCCTGCATCTGAAGCTACTAACTGTGAAAGATTATTACAATAAAGTTATATGTTATACGTGCTTGAAATCAGGGAGTGGTTCTTGATTGAGATTGCCGAAATTGAACTACTAACCTTCGCACAAGGTTGGATGCACCTCATGTGTGTCAACGAACTCACTCACCTTCGTGAATGATGAGTATTGTTCGTACACTAGAAACTGAATATCACCAGTCAGCTTCTCGACAAATTCCTTTATTTTGACTATGTTACGCACTTATCGAAGTCTGCCTGTCTCTTCTGCCCGACACTTGTGTATAATTGTTGCTTTTTAAGCTCTGGGTAAATCTGCCTTCGACAGAGGTTACAAAATTGTTGTTGGTTCTTAATTGGTGTCAGCGAAAAGAACATTCTGAGAGAAACTTTACAATGCACTAGAGTGTGCAATAGCAAACCCTAATGTTGCTTTTGCAAGTTTGAAGATCGCAGGTAGCCAGTGGAGTCGATGGGACAGAGAGAGGTAATCAGAGCACCAGAGGAGGCCATGTGACGAAGAGAAGAAAAGAAATCATTGGTTGGAGAGAGATGATACGAAGGTTAGGTAACCTTGAGACCATGAGACAGAGAGGATAGGGAGTAGTTAGGAAAGGATAGTAGGGAACTAGAAGAAGCCATGGGACGGAGAGGATAGCAGGGAGCTAGAAGCCATTGGACGGAGAGGGAGCCAGGGGTACCCAGGGAACTCACAGAAAATAGCAGCGTCCTAGGGGCAGACAGATGAATAAGACAGGAAAGCAGAAAATCAAAGGAAGCCATGGGGAGGTTAAAGCCGGCAACGGACTCGAATTGAATGGATTGCACATGGGAATAGATAGAGAAAAGGACGCGCAGAATGGAACGAGGCCGGATAGATTACAGGAATGGTTAGAATGAGTGACAATTTAACTGGTAGCTGAATCTAGTTGGAAAGTGGTGATTTGGTCTAGGAAGGAATGGGTGAAAACAGAGGTTTAGCAGAGAAAATAAGAACAAAGACCAACGGATAGGATAAATTTATTGTTGCTAAAGGTAAGAAGTAATGAAGTTGCAGAGACAGAAAAAAAGACAAAGGGAGAGAGATAGCGGAGAGAGTGTTAAGGAAGTATCAAGGAGAGGACAATTATGCGGCGGATTAATCCACAATAAATATCATAAAGGGATTATAACTACACAGGGAGCCAAGAACGGCTTTCCAGGTTTCTGCCATCGTGATCACCCACCCGTCCGGCCATCTTCTCTCCACTCCACAAAATCCCCCGCCTATCATTCTGTCTGCCTGCCCGTCCGTCCGTCTCTGTCCGTCTGCCACTGCAAGCAGTCCACTGGGTGGTCGTCATCAGCATATCAATATTAATTTTCCTACTCACTGCCAGATCGCAGGAAGATCAAAGACTCACCACCACCACCACTGCCTCTCCATCACCACTTCTAACCCCTTTCCACGCACCCTTCACTACCACATCTCACTCTCTACTGCCACGTCACTCTATCTCCTCTGCGACTACCATCCACCCTCCATTACCACCACCACATCATCCATTCCAAGGCCTCTATCACCTCACCATCAGACACTCATACCCTTACTCAGATGCACAGGGCGATGGAGAGAGAGGGAGAAAAAGAGAGAGAGAGAGAGAGAGAGAGAGAGAGAGAGAGGTGACTGGGGAGGCGCAACAACCAGTAAGAAACTGGAAAATACGCTTTGTGTTGCACGTGAGCCGATGTTTTCAATGACAGAAGAGAACATTGATAAACACAACAGTAGGAGTACAGAGAGAAACAGCTGTTGAGAAAGAAAAACAAAACTTGTTTTAAAAGAGAGACAGCAGTTTAGAAACAGGAAAAAAATAATTCCAACATTTTCTACTTTTCACCATTTCACTCGACCACATTATCAAGTTTTCCTCGCACAGCGGCCTAAATAATAAGAGTTAGGCCTATCAATATCATTAAAAAAGCAGAAACCAACAACGACCACAGAATATACATAGACCAGCAGGGGAATATTTAAATCGAACTCAGTGCTAATCAAAACACATTTATTCATGATTATATTTTGAGACTCACATAGAGATTAAAGCAACAGTATTGTTTTACACTACAGAGTTTAATGTTCAAAAAAATATTTTTATAGAGATATTTTAGATTTTCCTTCTCAAGACACTGTTTTTTTTTTATAAACCCAAGGTATAAACCCAAACATTAGGTTAGGTATAAACCCAAACATTATATTAGGTATAAACCCAAACATTAGGTTAGGTATAAACCCAAACATTAGGTTAGGTATAAACCCAAACATTAGGTTAGGTATAAACCCAAACATTAGGTTAGGTATAAACCCAAACATTAGGTTAGGTACAAACCCAAACATTATATTAGGTATAAACCCAAACATTAGATTAGGTATAAACCCAAACATTATATTAGGTATAAACCCAAACATTAGGTTAGGTATAAACCCAAACATTAGGTTAGGTATAAACCCAAACATTAGGTTAGGTATAAACCCAAACATTAGGTTAGGTATAAACCCAAACATTAGGTTAGGTATAAACCCAAACATTAGGTTAGGTATAAACCCAAACATTAGGTTAGGTATAAACCCAAACATTAGGTTAGGTATAAACCCAAACATTAGGTTAGGTATAAACCCAAACATTAGGTTAGGTATAAACCCAAACATTAGGTTAGGTATAAACCCAAACATTAGGTTAGGTATAAACCCAAACATTAGGTTAGGTATAAACCCAAACATTAGGTTAGGTATAAACCCAAACATTAGGTTAGGTATAAACCCAAACATTAGGTTAGGTATAAACCCAAACATTAGGTTAGGTATAAACCCAAACATTAGGTTAGGTATAAACCCAAACATTATGTTAGGTATAAACCCAAACATTAGGTTAGGTATAAACCCAAACATTAGGTTAGGTATAAACCCAAACATTAGGTTAGGTATAAACCCAAACATTAGGTTAGGTATAAACCCAAACATTAGGTTAGGTATAAACCCAAACATTAGGTTAGGTATAAACCCAAACATTAGGTTAGGTATAAACCCAAACATTAGGTTAGGTATAAACCCAAACATTAGGTTAGGTATAAACCCAAACATTAGGTTAGGTATAAACCCAAACATTATGTTAGGTATAAACCCAAACATTAGGTTAGGTATAAACCCAAACATTAGGTTAGGTATAAACCCAAACATTAGGTTAGGTATAAACCCAAACATTAGGTTAGGTATAAACCCAAACATTAGGTTAGGTATAAACCCAAACATTAGGTTAGGTATAAACCCAAACATTAGGTTAGGTATAAACCCAAACATTAGGTTAGGTATAAACCCAAACATTAGGTTAGGTATAAACCCAAACATTAGGTTAGGTATAAACCCAAACATTAGGTTAGGTATAAACCCAAACATTAGGTTAGGTATAAACCCAAATATTAGGTTAGGTATAAACCCAAATATTAGGTTAGGTATAAACCCAAACATTAGGTTAGGTATAAACCCAAACATTAGGTTAGGTATAAACCCAAACATTAGGTTAGGTATAAACCCAAACATTAGTTTAGGTATAAACCCAAACATTAGGTTAGGTATAAACCCAAACATTAGGTTAGGTATAAACCCAAACATTAGGTTAGGTATAAACCCAAACATTAGGTTAGGTATAAACCCAAACATTAGGTTAGGTATAAACCCAAACATTAGGTTAGGTATAAACCCAAACATTATATTAGGTATAAACCCAAACATTAGATTAGGTATAAACCCAAACATTAGGTTAGGTATAAACCCAAACATTAGGTTAGGTATAAACCCAAACATTAGGTTAGGTATAAACCCAAATATTAGGTTAGGTATAAACCCAAACATTAGGTTAGGTATAAACCCAAACATTAGATTAGGTATAAACCCAAACATTAGATTAGGTATAAACCCAAACATTAGATTAGGTATAAACCCAAACATTAGATTAGGTATAAACCCAAACATTAGATTAGGTATAAACCCAGACATTAGATTAGGTATAAACCCAAACATTAAATTAGGTATAAACCCAAACATTAGATTAGGTATAAACCCAAACATTAGATTAGGTATAAACCCAAACATTAGATTAGGTATAAACCCAAACATTAGATTAGGTATAAACCCAAACATTAGATTAGGTATAAACCCAAACATTAGATTAGGTATAAACCCAAACATTAGATTAGGTATAAACCCAAACATTAGATTAGGTATAAACCCAAACATTACGCTAGGTAGGAAAATGATAAGATGGATAATGAGAACCTTCAAAACTAGGGACGCCAAGCCCATGATTCTGTTCAAATCTGGAATACTACTGCACACTAACTGCCACCTACAAGGTGACGACATTGTAGACCTGGAGAGTGTACAAAGAACTTTCACGGTGCACATAAGTACGACATATATGTGAGTGTGTATACATATATATGTCGTGCCGAATAGGTAAAAACTGGTCTGTTTGCAAAAACTTATTTAAAATTAAGTTCTTGCTAAATTTTTCCCTTATACGTTTAAAGATATATTTTTTTCGTTTATGTTAATGTAAAAGTTAATAATTTTAACCATAAGAATTAAAGTGCTGAAGAAATTTATCCATCATTATGAGAGAGACTTTCTTTTAGAGATTAAAGTTCGTCAAAGATTGGATGCAGTATAAAAGTCCCTAAAGACATAAATGGTTTGGTAAGTAAGACACATAGGCAATAGTTACGCAACTTTAATACGAAACGTTTCGCCTACACAGTAGGCTTTTTCAGTCGAGTACAGAAAGTAGGCGGGAGCAGTAGAGATGTGAAGACGATGTAATCAGTCCATCACCCTTGAAGTCGTAGATTTGAGGTTGTCAGTCCCTCAGCTCTGTTCCATAGTCTCGAACAATCTGGAACAAATTCAAATTGCAGGATTTATTGGAACATACTTGGACAAGTGGATAGAAAGGCTTCAAGGAAGAATATTTAGATTTCTTCCTGAAGCCATTTGAATATTCCACTTCCCCTACCACCCCATCTTTCCATTTTTTTTATCAATAGATATATTTTATTACAAAATGTGTTACAAAAGATTTAAAAGATACATTGTTGATATAAAGATAGTATACACAGGATATGTTGATAGTTCCGGTTGGCAGGACAACAGGAGTGATGATCCTTGTTGTCCAGCAGACTGCATCTAATAGCACTTCCATATACTTGATAGTAGTATTAAATAAAATCCACAGATGTGTAGTTAAAATTTATATACTGCAATGTAGATGGCCAAAGACATCAAGGCCTATAGACCAAGTTTCTTCACCAGCGGAAGACCTAATTACCAAATAACTTAAAAGATTCGTGAGGGAGATGTTTACTTATGTACATGTGAGTGTGCTATGGTGTGGACTTTGTGTGGTAATGTGCTTGGTTCAGGGGACTGCCGATGCCAGGGCCGCCGAGGTGCCTCTCTTAACGCTGCACTTACGGGTACCTGGAGTTTACCTGGAGAGAGTTCCGGGGGTCAACGCCCCCGCGGCCCGGTCTGTGACCAGGCCTCCTTAGGTCAGTGTCCCAGGATGCGACCCACACCAGTCGACTAACACCCAGGTACCCATTTTACTGATGGGGAACATAGACAACAGGTGGAAAGAAACACGTCCAATGTTTCTACTCTGGCTGGGAATCGAACCCAGGCCCTCACCGTGTGAAGCGAGAGCGTTAACCACCAGGCCACCAGAGCCACCAGAGTCAGTGATTTCTTGAGCTGAGACCCCTCAAGGGAGGTTCCTTGACGCTGGTGAGGGGCTCTTGATCTAGGGAATTAGATCTGTGCTCCGGTTCCCTGAATTGAGACTGAATACCTTCCACCCCCCTTACGTGCGCTGTATAATCCTACGGGTTTAGTTCTCCATAATTATTATAGTAATTATTGAGCTGAGAATCAAAAGAAGTCAGTTTACCTGACTCTGTGATGATCGTCATTATTTATTCTTCTGTGTTTGTTTCCGCATTTTGTGTTACCTTCACTTTTAGCATAAATTTAAATTTATTTTCTTATCGAATAAGTGAACCAAATGTGATGGTTAACGTCTCAGTTGGCAGAAGTGAAATCTGCCAACTGAGACGTTTCCCTGGAGTATACCTGGAGAGAATTTCGGGGGTCAACGCCCCCCGGCCCGGTCTGAGACCAGGTCTCATGGCGGGTCAGGGCTGACTTTAGGTGCCAGGCTGTTACTGCTGGCCGCACGCAAACTGATGTACGAACCACAGCCTGGCTGGTCAGGCTGTATGTTCAAGAAGGCGCCTGTCCAGCGCTTTCTTGAAGACAGTCAGGGGTCTATTGTTAATCCCCCTTATGTATGCTGGGAGGCAACTGACCGGTCTTGAACAGTTATTGTGTTGTGTCTCAGTGTACTCGTGGCGCCCCTGCTTTTCATCGGGGAAATGTTGCATCTCCTGCCAAGTCTTTTGCTTTCATAGGGAGTGATTTTCGTGTGCAAGTTTGGTACTAATCCCTCTACGATTTTTCAAATGTATACTATCGCGTATTTTCCTCGCCTGCGTTCCAGGGAATACAAATCAAAGGACTTCAACCGTTCCAGTAATTTACGTGCTTTATCGTACTTATGTGTGCCGTGAAAGTTCTTTGTACACTCTCCAGGTCAGCAATTTCGCCTGCCTTGAAGGGGGCAGTTAGTGTACAGTAGTATTCCAGCCTAAAGAGAACAAGCAATTTGAAGAGAATCACCATGGGCTTGACGTCTCTAGTTGTGAAGGTTCTCATTATCCACCCTATCATTTTTCTAGAAGATGCTGTAGATACATTGTTGTGATCTTTGAAGGTGAAATCCTCTAACATTGTCACTCCCAGGTTCTTCTCTTTAGTAAATAAAGGAATAAACTCAGCTTTCATAAATAAATTAGCGCTGCTTGTAATCAAGATGGTCAATGACAAAATAAATTGCCGGTATGTTCTGTCTATCTGTTTACAAGATTTATGTTTTCATATATGTTAAATGATTTACATAAGAGTACACTGAAAAAATTAGCTTACTTTCCTGGTTTTTGATTAGGCATTTCTGTTTACAAAACTTTGCCGATTTTGCACCTTCATAAGCATACAACTGCATGGCAAGTGTAATTAGATTTAGAGGTGAGTGTCAGATACATGCAACATCTGGGTATCCTTAATATAGACGTTTCGCCATCCAGTGGCTTTATCAATACAAATTCTAGGACATAATTTGAAGACAGAACTATATACAAAACATGAGATAATCCGTCCCTCAGCCTTGGAGGTGGTGTGAAGGGCACCGTAGTCGTGAAGATTCTGGAGCACAGGCAAGAAGGGTGGCGCTTATATACTGGCGTTAGGTGAAAAGGGGAGGGATAGCAGACGAAGGCTTTGTTACTGGTAGGTGGGATTCTTCAGTGGAAGTAGGTCATACCCAAGGGTATACAATATCTTGTCGGTATCGTACCATTCAAGTACAACAGAAGCGAATGTGCCATTCAATCTTTTGAACAACGATTATCTGGTGAATCCAGTTATGGTTGTATTATTTAAAATATTGATTCAAAAACGTCATTATACATCCGACTACCATGTAGTGTAAAAGTTATACATATTGAATTTGATTGGCAATGTTTATAAGATTGATGTCGGGCTAATTTAAGGGGCATGTTCATTTTTCCACTATAATCCACTTTGTCCATAATTACTATAGCATTTGCTTTTATTATAGTGGAAAAGTAATACAAAGTGTGTCAGGCAACACCTGTCACGTATATATTGTGAATCATAATCGAGCCAGAATCACCTAGCGTGGGCGTATAATCTGAATGACAGAGAGTTACCGCACTCGTACAGACAACACTCGTCAGCCAGGCGAGTGATGTCTGTAAACACAAAACATGGTTAATCAGATAGGAGGAGGAATGTAACCTTCATGATAAAGCCAGATCAGGAGCTCACAGGGAAATGTCATCTGAAGTAGACGAATTTAGAAAAGAAGCTGGAGAAGCGAATCCATTCACTACCACAGCATAAGTAATGAATGAAATGAATCTGAATGTGACTCCAGGAAATGTCAGAAATCGCCTTCATGCGAATGGAATACGCACCACAAACGCCAGTGGTAAAAAGAATGATAGATACTTAGGCTTTTTTATAATTCCCATAACAGAAACGAGACAGGAATTTACTATCCGAGTCGTGCTTTATAAACTGATGTGAAAAAAATACTTTAGTTCAACTTCCCATGACAAAATGCACTTCTGGTGAGGAAATACGTTCAGATGCTTAATCACTGGCCTGCCTATTTCTGAAACAAATTATGAAATGTTAAATCTCAGACACGTATCACAAATACCTTCATTCAGTCTGGCTTCAGCTATGCGTATATAACTGTGATAACATCTACAATACTATATATATTGATTATGGAGACTAGCACACCAAACGGAGAGTAGAATGAAATTATCTCTGAGGCACCCACACCACCGTATGTCCTCGGATTACGGTACAACACCTACCTCTGCTCTGTGCGTGATCTTTGTAAGAGTAGATGGTCCAGTGGGTTAGAGCGTCGTGAATTTTCGCTCGCCATGAGGCGGGCTAAAACAACACGGGTTCGATCCCCAGGCTAGTCACAGTGTTGTTAATGAATATATACCACTCGTTCGTTGTTACAATTCTATATATATATATATATATATTGACGATTAGGCCTAATACTACTTTAATACTGTATGATATACGTCAGATTCCAAAGAAAAAAGAATATGATCATTTTTTTTCTTAGATTTATTAAAGTTATCTGATATTTAAGGAAAATACTACTAATAATTGTTAATTTATTTTTGAAATTGAAAATATAATTGTTAATCCTAAGCAAAAGTGTGAAACTTAGCTTGTAGATGATAGAAACTCAAAATTATGGTCAGGCAAGAAATTCCAAATATATTTCACACTGCTGTCACTTAGAACCCCTCAAGGAAGGTTCCTTGATGTTAGTGATGGGCTCTTGATTTAGGGAATTGGATCTGTACTCCAGTTCCCCGAATTAAGCCTGAATGCCTTCCACATCCCCCCTCCCCCCAGGCGCTGTATAATCCTCCGGGTTTATCGCTTCCCCCTTGATTATAATAATAATATAATGTCACTTAGAAATATAACTGAAACGTAGTAATCTTGGCTCCTCGACATACCCCTGTTCATCGTTTTAGTAGCCAGGAACTGAACACCTTCACGTTCACCTGCACTGGGAGAGTTCACTTTCCCTTCACCTCAGTTACCTCATGATTAATTCATTTTTGCTTTATAGTTATCTGTTTACAATAATGTTTTATCACTGATTTCATCATTGCTTAGTTAATCTTAAGTTAATTTTAAGCCAGCCCGTAATGCTATGCATATAAGTGGCTTTGGCATGCTGCTCTTACCTGTATTTTTTGTACCTCTGTATGTGTGCTTAAATTACTAAATAAATAAATAAATAAATAAATTGATTATTAACACTAATTATTCTTGAATATTAAGAAGTTTAACACGAAAGAGATAGAGACTACGTCAGTTAATTGCAATACAGACACAAAACACTTGGCCCAAACACAGTTCGATCTGTCCATCATGAATCTATACATGCATTAAATACTTATGGAAAACGCATTTTAATTATTTAGTCTGTCATAAAAAAAGTACGTGCACGATAGAGGTGTGTGGTACAGAGATTGTACAATAACCTGTGCTAGAAGCCACTAGTTATAATCCGAGTTAGGTATCCGTATGTTGCACAATGCAAGCCAATAGATTAGTGAAGAGTATTACGTAAGTTTACAATGCAGTTAAGAATTAGCGTTTATAACCTGAAGTAAATCCTTTTTGGTATTCACAAGTTAGCCCTTTCTTCAGTATAACTGGCAAATTAAGATATATACAACCCTAAGGTAATACAAACCTTCCACTAAGAAATACCAACGTTGAAGAAACCATACCATGGGCCAAACCAGTGCTTGTCGGTAATTAAGATTTATTTAATGAACATTATGTAGATTTAAATAACTTGGGATAATCTAGTGACATCAGAGATATTCTCCGCAGCTTCCACAACTTAAAATTAAGGGAAATAGTTCGTTGTGGAAAGCACATCAGCTTTAAATATGAGACAATAAAACTGTACAGTAATAATTGTACAGTAGTACAGTGTGGGGACAAGTGTATCAGAGGCAACTATACAATAATAATTGTACAGGAGATCAGTTTGGAGACAAGTGTATCAGAGGCAATAACTGTACACTAGTAAGTGTAGAGCTGCGCAGTATGAAGAATGTATCAGAGGCAGCAGATGTACAAGTGTACATGTGTACAAATAGCTGGAGATCACAAATAACCCGCACATAAAAGACAGAAGCTTCGTTAGCTTCTGTCTTTTATGTGCGGGTTATTTGTGTATCGTTCCAGTCACGGTATTGTGCCTTTTTGTTATTTATTAGCTGGAGATCATCCCAGTCACTCCAGGATGCTGGGAATGGGTTTAACAACAACATTGGCTATAGGGCGTCTGCAAGTGTCTATTGTTCTTAGAATTTGGCACTAGTGACCTAGAATACATTGAGGTAGATTGGAAGCGCCTTACTCCAGTTATGAGGAAAATAATAACGAAGAACTGGAGGAAGAAAATAGAAAAATGGCAATCTATTAAACATCCTTTTTCACGGATACAGTTAATCCTAATCTTGATTACTAATTATATTGGACAGTACTAATTGAAAACTGCTAATTATCTTTGAAAACAAATAATTAGTACTGGAGAACGTTTAGTCTTAAAAAAGAACTCAGGAAATAGAGTAATGCAAGGATGGAGTTTTTAACAGTGAGTTAAGAAGTTAAATTAAGAGGCAGAGATGTAGCAGTAATGTGTTGATGGAGTGAGAACCATTGTAGTGGTTAAAACTATTACCAGTGGTGGTTAACACTTTACTTGCCCCACTAGCACCAGTGGTGGTTATCACTTTACCTGCACCACTACCACCAGTGGTGGTTAACACTTCACCTGCCCCACTAGCACCAGTGGTGGTTATCACTTTACCTGCACCACTACCACCAGTGGTGGTTAACACTTTACCTGCACCACTACCACCAGTGGTGGTTAACACTTTACCTGCCCCACTACCACCACTATCACCAGTGGTGGTTAACACTTTACTTGCCCCATTACCACCAGTGGTGGTTAAAACTTTACCTACCCCACTACTACCAGTGGTGGTTATCACTTCACCTGCACCACTACTACCAGTGGAGGTTAACACTTTACCTGCCCCACTAGCACCAGTGGTGGTTAAAACTTTACCTGCCCCACTACTACCAATGGTGGTTATCACTTACCTGCACCACTACCACCAGTGGTGGTTAACACTTTACCTGCACCACTACCACAAGTGGTGGATAACACTTCACCTGTCCCACTACCACCAGTGGTGGTTATCACTTTACCTGCACCACTACCACCAGTGGTGGTTAACACTTTACCTGCACCGCTACCACCAGTGGTGGTTAACACTTCACCTGCCCCACTACCACTAGTGGTGGTTAACACCTTACCTGCCCGACCACACACCCCACTACCACCAGTGGTGGTTAACACCTTACCTGCCCGACCACACACCCCACTACCACCAGTGGTGGTTAACACCTTACCTGCCCGACCACACACCCCACTACCACCAGTGGTGGTTAACACCTTACCTGCCCGACCACACACCCCACTACCACCAGTGGTGGTTAACACCTTACCTGCCCGACCACACACCCCACTACCACCAGTGGTGGTTAACACCTTACCTGCCCGACCACACACCCCACTACCACCAGTGGTGGTTAACACCTTACCTGCCCGACCACACACCCCACTACCACCACCACCACCACCAGCAACGATCATCCCCCTAGCGCCAACCCCACAATACTCACCTTCCCCTCCCAGCAAGTATCCCAACACCTGGTAGCCATCACAATACCCAGCACTACCCCTCACAGCAAGTATCGCAACACCTGCTAGCCACCACAACAACCAGCACTACCCCTTCCAACACCTGATAGCCACCACAACAACCAGCACTGCCCCTCCCAACACCTGCTAGTGTCCACAACAACCAGCACTGCCCCTCCCAACACCTAGGCACCACAACAACCAGCACTGCCCCTCCCAACACCTGCTAGCCACCACAACCAGCACTACCCCTACCAACACCTGCTAGCCACAACAACAAACAGCACTACCCCTCCCATCACCTGCTAGTCACAACAACCAGCACTATCCCTCCCTACACCTGCTAGTCACCACAACAACCAGCACTACCCCTCCCAACACCTGCTAGCCACTACAACCAGCACTACCCCTCCCAACACCTGCTGGTCACAACAACAACCAGCACTACCCATCCCAACACCTGCTAGCCACCACAACAACAAGCACTACCCCTCCCAACACCTGCTAGTCACCACAACAGCCAGCACTACCCCTCCCAACACCTGCTAGCCACCACAACCAGTACTACCCCTCTCAATACCTGCTAGCCACCACAACAACCAGCACTACCCCTCCCAACACCTGGTAGCCACCACAGCAATCAGCACTACCCCTCCCAACACCTGCTAGCCACCACAACCAGCACTACCCCTCCCAACACCTGCTAGCCACCACAACAACCAGCACTACCCCTCCCAACACCTAGCCCCCACAACCAGCACTACCCCTCCCAACACCTGCTAGTCACCACAACAACCAGCACTACCCATCTCAACACCTGCTAGTCACCACAACAACCAGCACTACCCCTCCCAACACCTGCTAGTCACTACAACAACCAGCACTACCCCTCCCAACACCTGCTAGTCACCACATCAACCAGCACTACCCTTCCCAACACCTGCTAGTCACCACATCAACCAGCACTACCCTTCCCAACACCTGCTAGTCACCACAACCAGCACTACCCCTCCCAACACCTGCTAGTCACCACAGCCAGCACTGCCCCTTCAACACCTGATAGCCACCACAACAACCAGCTCTACCCCTCCCAACACCTGCTAGTCACCACAACAGCCAGCACTACCCCTCCCAACACCTGCTAGCCACCACAACCAGTACTACCCCTCTCTACCCCTGCTAGCCACCACAGCAATCAGCACTACCCCTCCCAACACCTGCTAGCCACCACAACAACCAGCACTACCCCTCCCAACACCTGATAGCAACCACAACCAGCACTACCCCTCCCAGCACCTGATAGCCTCCACAACAACCAGCACTGCCCCTCCCAACACCTGCTAGTGTCCACAACAACCAGCACTGCCCCTCCCAACACCTGCTAGTGTCCACAACAACCAGCACTGCCCCTCCCAACACCTGCTAGCCACCACAACAACCAGCACTTCCCCTCCCAACACCTGCTAGCCACCACAACAACCAGCACTTCCCCTCCCAACACCGGCTAGCCACCACAACAACCAGCACTGCCCCTCCCAACACCTGCTAGTGTCCACAACAACCAGCACTGCCCTTCCCAACACCTGTTAGCCACCACAACAACCAGCACTTCCCCTCCCAACACCTGCTAGCCACCACAACAACCAGCACTGCCCCTCCCAACACCTGCTAGCCACCACAACAACCAGCACTGCCCCTCCCAACACCTGCTAGTGCCCACAACAACCAGTACTACCCCTCCCAACACCTGCTAGCCACCACAACCAGCACTACCCCTCCCAGCACCTGATAGCCACCACAACAACCAGCAGTGCCCCTCCTAACACCTGCTAGTGTCCACAACAACCAGTACTGCCCCTCCCAACACCTGCTAGTGCCCACAACAACCAGCACTGCCCCTCCCAACACCTGCTAGCCACCACAACAACCAGCACTGCCCCTCCCAAAACCTGCTAGCCACAAACAGCACTACCCCTCCCAACACCTGCTAGCCACAACAACAACCAGCACTACCCATCCCAACACCTGCTAGCCACCACAACAACCAGCACTACCCCTCCCAACACCTGCTAGCCACCACAACAACCAGCACTACCCCTCCCAACACCTGCCACCCACCACAACAACCAGCACTACCCCTCCCAACACCTGCAAGCCACCACAACAACCAGCACTACCCCTCCCAACACTTGCTAGCCACCACAACAACCAGCACTACCCCTCTCAACACTTGCTAGTCACCACAACAACCAGCACTACCCCTCCCAACACTTGCTTGTTACCACAACAACCAGCACTACCCCTCCCAACACCTGCCAGCCACCACAACAACCAGCACTACCCCTCTCAACATCTGCTAGCCACCACAACAACCAGCACTACCCCTCCCAACACCTGCTAGTCACCACAACAACCAGTACTACCCCTCCCAACACCTGCTAGCCACCACATCCAGCACTACCCCTCCCAGCACCTGATAGCCACCACAACAACCAGCAGTGCCTCTCCCAACACCTGCTAGCCACCACAACAACCAGCACTGCCCCTCCCAAAACCTGCTAGCCACAAACAGCACTACCCCTCCCAACACCTGCCAGTCACCACAACCAGCACTACCCCTCCCAACACCTGCCAGCCACCACAACAACCAGCACTACCCCTCCCAACACTTGCTAGCCACCACAACAACCAGCACTACCCCTCCCAACACTTGCTGGTTACCACAACAACCAGCACTACCCCTCTCAACACTTGCTAGTCACCACAACAACCAGCACTACCCCTCCCAACAGTTGCTGGTTACCACAACAACCAGCACTACCCCTCTCAACATCTGCTAGCCACCACAACAACCAGCACTACCCCTCCCAACACTTGCTAGTCACCACAACAACCAGTACTACCCCTCCCAACACCTGCTAGTCACCACAACAACCAGTACTACCCCTCTCAACATCTGCTAGCCACCACAACAACCAGCACTACCCCTCCCAACACCTGCCAGCCACCACAACAACCAGCACTACCCCTCTCAACATCTGCTAGCCACCACAACCCCTCTCAACATCTGCTAGCCACCACAACAACCAGCACTACCCCTCCCAACACCTGTACTACCCCTAGTCACCACAACAACCTAGTCACCACAACAACCAGTACTACCCTTCCCAACACCTGCTAGTCACCACAACAACCAGTACTACCCCTCCCAACACCTGCTAGCCACCACAACAACCAGCACTACCCCTCCCAACACCTGCTACTCACCACAACAACCAGCACTACCCCTCCCAACACCTGCTAGTCACCACAACAACCAGCACTACCCCTCCCAACACTTGCTAGTCACCACAACACCCAGTACTACCCCTCCCAACACCTGCTAGTCACCACAACAACCAGTACTACCCCTCCCCGCAAACCTCGGCTACGCTTCACTACCCTCAACAACTAAGGATTTTACCCAGATTAGATAAAGTGGCAAACTGTCCCTCACCTGTGTAACCAGCCGTGCCTTACCTCACCACCTACCCCTTCCCTTCCTTCACTACTCCTTGCTTCCCTTCCTTCACAACTCCTTCCTTTCCTTCACTACTTCTTCCTTCCTTTCCTTTACTACTCCTTCCTTCATTTCCTTCACTACTCCTTCCTTCCCTTCCTTCACTATTCCTTCCTTCCCTTCCTTCACTACTCCTTGCTTCCCTTCCTTCACAACTCCTTCCTTTCCTTCACTACTTCTTCCTTCCCTTCCTTTACTACTCCTTCCTTCATTTCCTTCACTACTCCTTCCTTCCCTTCCTTCACTATTCCTTCTTTCCCTTCCTTCACTACTTCCTCCTTCCCTTCCATCACAACTTCCTTTCCTTCACTACTCCTTCCCTTCTTTCACTACCTCCTTCCCTTCCTTCCCTTCCTTCACTATTCCTTCCTTCCCTTCCTTCACTACTTCCTTCCCTTCCTTCACTATTCCTTCCTTCCCTTCCTTCGCTATTCCTTCCCTTCCTTTACTACTCCTTCCTTCCCTTCCTTTACTACTCCTTCCTTCCCTTCCTTCACTATTCCTTCCTTCCCTTCCTTTACTACTCCTTCCTTCCCTTCCTTCACTACTCTCTTTTTCCCTTCGTTCACTACTTCCTTCCCTTCCTTCACTACTCCTTCCTTCCTTTACTACTCCTCCCTTCCCTTCCTTCATTACTCCTTCCCTCCCTTCCTTCACTACCTTTTCCTTCCCTTCCTTCACTACTCCTTCCTTCCCTTCCTTCACAACTCCTTCCCTTCCTTCACAACTCCTTCCGTTCCTTCACAACTCCTTCCTTCACTACTTCTTCATTCCCTTCCTTTACTACTCCTCCCTTCCCTTCCTTCACTACTCCTTCCCTCCCTTCCTTCACTGCCTTTTCCTTCCCTTCCTTCGCTACTCCTTCCTTCCCTTCCTTCACAACTCCTTCCTTCCCTTCCTTCACTTCTTCCTCCTTCCCTCCCTTCACTACTCCTTCCTTCCCTTCCTTCGCTACTCCTTCCTTCCCTTCCTTCACAACTCCTTCATTCCCTTCCTTTACTACTTCTTCCTTCCTTTCCTTCACTATTTCCTTCTCTTCTTTCTCTACTGTTTCCTTTCCTTCACTACTCCCTCCTTCCCTTCCTTCACTACTTCCTTCCCTTCCATCACTACTCCTTCCTTCCCTTCTTTCACTACTTCCTTCTCTTCCTTCACTACTACTTCCTTCCCTTCTTTCACTACTTCCTTCCCTTCCTTCACTACTTCCTTCACTACTCCTTCCTTCCCTTCCTTAACTACTCCTTCCTTCCCGTCACTACTCCTTCCCTTCCTTCACTACTCCCTCTTTCCCTTCCTTCACTACTTCCTTCTCTTCCATCACTACTCCTCCTTCCCTTCCTTCACTACTCCTTACTTCCCTTCCTTCACTACTCCCTCCTTCTCTTCCATCACTACTCCTCCTTCCCTTCCATCACTACACCTCCTTCTCTTCCTTCACTACTCCTTACTTCCCTTCCTTCACTACTCCCTCCTTCCCTTCCTTCACTACTCCTTACTTCCCTTCCTTCACTACTCCCTCCTTCCCTTCCTTCACTCCTTCGTTCACTACTTCCTTCCCTTCCATCATTACTCCTCCTTCCCTTCCTTCACTACTCCTTACTTCCTTTCCTTCACTACTCCCTCCTTCCCTTCCTTCACTCCTTCGTTCACTACTTCCTTCCCTTCCATCATTACTCCTCCTTCCCTTCCTTCACTACTCCTTACTTCCCTTCCTTCACTACTCCTTACTTCCCTTCCTTCACTACTCCCTCCTTCCCTTCCTTCACTCCTTCGTTCACTACTTCCTTCCCTTCCATCACTACTCCTCCTTCCCTTCCTTCACTACTCCGTACTTCCCTTCCATCACTACTCCTTCCTTCCCTTCCTTCACTACTTCCTTCCCTTCCTTCACTACTTCCTTCCCTTCCATCACTACTCCTTCCCTTCCTTCACTACTCCTTACTTCCCTTCCTTCACTACTCCTTCCTTCCCTTCCTTCACTACTTCCTTCCCTTCCATCACTACTCCTCCTTCCCTTCCTTCACTACTCCTTACTTCCCTTCCTTCACTACTCCCTCCTTCTCTTCCTTCACTACTCCCTCCTTCCCTTCCTTCACTACTCCCTCCTTTCCTTATTTCACTACTCCTTCTTTCCCTTCCTTCACTACTCCTTCCCTTCCTTCACTACTTCCTTTTCTTCACTACTCCCTGCTTCCCTTCCTTCACTACTTCCTTCCCTTCCATCACTACACCTCCTTCTCTTCCTTCACTACTCCTTACTTCCCTTCCTTCACTACTCCCTCCTTCCCTTCCTTCACTACTCCTTCCCTTCCTTCACTACTTCCTTCCCTTCCATCACTACTCCTTCCCTTCCTTCACTACTCCTTACTTCCCTTCCTTCACTACTCCCTCCTTCCCTTCCTTCACTACTTCCTTCCCTTCCTTCACTACTTCCTTCCCTTCCATCACTACTCCTTCCCTTCCTTCACTACTCCTTACTTCCCTTCCTTCACTACTCCCTCCTTCCCTTCCTTCACTACTTCCTTCCCTTCCTTCACTACTTCCTTCCCTTCCATCACTACTCCTTCCCTTCCTTCACTACTCCTTACTTCCCTTCCTTCACTACTCCCTCCTTCCCTTCCTTCACTACTTCCTTCCCTTCCTTCACTACTTCCTTCCCTTCCTTCACTACTTCCTTCCCTTCCATCACTACTCCTTCCCTTCCTTCACTACTCCTTACTTCCCTTCCTTCACTACTCTCTCCTTTCCTTCCTTCACTACTCCTTCCTTACATTCTTCCCTTCACCTCTCCATCTTCCCTGACCTACTTTCCACCTTCCACCTCTCCTTTCCTTCCTTCACTACTCCTTCCTTACATTCTTCCCTTCACCTCTCCATCTTCCCTGACCTACTTTCCACCTTCCACCTCTCCTTCCCTTCCTTCACTACTCCTTCCTTACATTCTTCCCTTCACCTCTCCATCTTCCCTGACCTACTTTCCACCTTCCTCCTCTCCTTCCCTTCCTTCACTACTCCTTCCTTACATTCTTCCCTTCACCTCTCCATCTTCCCTGACCTACTTTCCACCTTCCTCCTCTCCTTCCCTTCCTTCACTACTCCTTCCTTACATTCTTCCCTTCACCTCTCCATCTTCCCTGACCTACTTTCCACCTTCCTCCTCTCCTTCCCTTCCTTCACTACTCCTTCCTTACATTCTTCCCTTCACCTCTCCATCTTCCCTGACCTACTTTCCACCTTCCTCCTCTCCTTCCCTTCCTTCACTACTCCTTCCTTACATTCTTCCCTTCACCTCTCCATCTTCCCTGACCTACTTTCCACCTTCCTCCTCTCCTTCCCTTCCTTCACTACTCCTTCCTTACATTCTTCCCTTCACCTCTCCATCTTCCCTGACCTACTTTCCACCTTCCTCCTCTCCTTCCCTTCCTTCACTACTCCTTCCTTACATTCTTCCCTTCACCTCTCCATCTTCCCTGACCTACTTTCCACCTTCCTCCTCTCCTTCCCTTCCTTCACTACTCCTTCCTTACATTCTTCCCTTCACCTCTCCATCTTCCCTGACCTACTTTCCACCTTCCTCCTCTCCTTCCCTTCCTTCACTACTCCTTCCTTACATTCTTCCCTTCACCTCTCCATCTTCCCTGACCTACTTTCCACCTTCCTCCTCTCCTTCCCTTCCTTCACTACTCCTTCCTTACATTCTTCCCTTCACCTCTCCATCTTCCCTAACCTACTTTCCACCTTCCTCCTCTCCTTCCCTTCCTTCACTACTCCTTCCTTACATTCTTCCCTTCACCTCTCCATCTTCCCTGACCTACTTTCCACCTTCCTCCTCTCCTTCCCTTCCTTCACTACTCCTTCCTTACATTCTTCCCTTCACCTCTCCATCTTCCCTGACCTACTTTCCACCTTCCTCCTCTCCTTCCCTTCCTTCACTACTCCTTCCTTACATTCTTCCCTTCACCTCTCCATCTTCCCTAACCTACTTTCCACCTTCCTCCTCTCCTTCCCTTCCTTCACTACTCCTTCCTTACATTCTTCCCTTCACCTCTCCATCTTCCCTGACCTACTTTCCACCTTCCTCCTCTCCTTCCCTTCCTTCACTACTCCTTCCTTACATTCTTCCCTTCACCTCTCCATCTTCCCTGACCTACTTTCCACCTTCCTCCTCTCCTTCCCTTCCTTCACTACTCCTTCCTTACATTCTTCCCTTCACCTCTCCATCTTCCCTAACCTACTTTCCACCTTCCTCCTCTCCTTCCCTTCCTTCACTACTCCTTCCTTACATTCTTCCCTTCACCTCTCCATCTTCCCTGACCTACTTTCCACCTTCCTCCTCTCCTTCCCTTCCTTCACTACTCCTTCCTTACATTCTTCCCTTCACCTCTCCATCTTCCCTAACCTACTTTCCACCTTCCTCCTCTCCTTCCCTTCCTTCACTACTCCTTCCTTACATTCTTCCCTTCACCTCTCCATCTTCCCTGACCTACTTTCCACCTTCCACCTCTCCTTCCCTCCAATCCTCCCTCCTCCACTCCTTTTCTCCCTCCATCTCCCTCACTTTCCCTTCTCCCTCTGTCCCTTCACCCCTCTCACCCTGTTTCAATCCCTCCCTCCCTTACCCCTCCCTTTCCCCTCCCTCTCCTCGCTCCCTCGCTCGCTTCCTCCCTCCCTCCCTCCTTACTTTACTCCCTTCATAACTAACCCGATTCCTTTCTCCTTCCCTCCCTCTCTCTCTCTCTCTCTCTCTCTCTCCTTCCTTTCATCCATTCCTCCTTCCCTCCCTTCCATTCTGTTTCCTTTACTCCCTCTCTTTATTCCTTCCACTTTAGTTCCATCAATAACAACCCTCTCCCTCCCTTCTTCACTCCCTTCTTCACTCCCTTCTTACTCCTCCCTCCTCTTCATCACTTCTATGTTTCATTCCCTTCACTTCCATCTTCATTTACTCCTTCACTCCCTCCCTTCTTCTTTCCCTTCCATTCTTTCCCTGGTTCTCTCCCTCTCTGTATCCTTCCTGTCCTCCCACCTTCTTTCCTCCTCTCCTTTTCTACCTCCATCTCTCCATCATTCATTAAATCCTTACTTCTTTCTACCCATCCATGAGATTCTTACCATCTGTGGCATGTAAAGAGTACGTAACCTTTATTCGGCGCATGTACACACCCTCATTGACAGGCTATCTCCCCCAACCAGCAAACCAGGTGCTAAGGGTTGGCGATGGGGCCCCGTCGTTCAACCAGTACCCAAGTTCCAGCCAATGAGAAGATGGTTTTGGCAATCGCAGAGGTTATGTGGGTACCACTCTCCTGTCTGCCCTTGTGATTCCCATTCTAGAGCTGGTTGAAGCACGGTCTGCTCTCTAGTGGCTTCTATTCTGCCTTGCTTACCTTGGAGTGCACTAATACCTATTGTTGTACATAGTGTATATAGTGTACATACTTCTGTTTTTACTTGGTGAAGGGTAATACAAGTCAAAAGTTTTTCTGCTGTGTTTATTTTGCTCCCTTTACACCCAACATAACAAGCCTTTGGGACTCCTGGGTTGTAATACCATCTTTACTCTCTCCCTCTCTCCATCCAGCCATCTCTCCTAATCACTCTCCCTCTATCCATCCATTTATCCTAACCACCCTACGTCTTATCGTCTCTCTCTCACTGCATCCCTCCATCTTCCAGTCACACATTCCTTCAATTCATCTCTCTCCATTCTTCACTACCCCGTTCCATCCCATCCTGCCTCCCACCATCACTTCCTCGCATCTTCCCTACCTTCCTGCCTCTCTTCTTCACTCCTATTCCATCGCACATTGGTTTGTTTCGTTACAAAAGAGTTAACAAATTAACAAAAAATTATAGAAGGTAAATATAAAATAAAAAATAACTTTGGTGTGTGTGTGTCTAGCATTAGAATTAATGTTAGGAGAGATGTAAGTAATGAAACTGAATGCTAGAGCAGGGCAGTTAGAAGGTTGAGTAGATATGTCACCACTGTGGTAATATGTACGTAGATAAGTACGTTTATTGACTTGCAATGTCAACAGATTGATGTTGTAGTGGCCATTCTTAGGCCACGGTGCCCAGTGTCCTGTTGGATTAAGCTCTAGCTTCACACGGCGAGGGTCCAGGTTCCATTCCAGGCAAGGGTAGAACACCAGTTGTCTATGTTCCCCATTAGTATAATGGGTACCTGGGTATTAGTGGACTGGTGTGGGTCGCATCCTAGGACAAAACTGACTTAATTTGCGGGAAATGCTCAGCATAACAAGCGGCTTTCTAGTAGTATGTTATTGATGTCATTTACGGTCTGTGTACTTTGTACGTGTACTTGTAGTAAATAAAGATATTAAATACTTCTGGCAGTTTGGCACAGACACAGATGATGACAAACCAAATGCAAAGTTTGTAGGCATTTGTACTGGTCAATTTCTTGACCTCTGTGTACTTTACTGGCAATTTATTGAGGTATATCAAAGTATATTATTAATGATATGTCAAGATATATTATTAATGTCGATAGGATACCGAATGTATTAAGAAAATATTTACCCGCAACAGATAAATAAGGCTTAGATATAAATTCAGATGTATTCCTGTTAGCCCTTTTGGGGGCCTAGTTCCTAGGCCTTTTATGTATCCATAAACTCTTGCTCTACCATCCACAGGATGGATACGGTGTGGATCACAATCTGGATCTTCCCTTTTCACCTATCCATGCCTCCCATTCTCCCTCCTTTCACTTCCTTTTTTTTTCATCTCTCTCTCGTCTTCACTCCATCCTCCCTTCCTCTCTCCCTCCCGCCTTTCTACCCTCCCTCCCTCCAGTTCCTCACATTTTCTCACCTTAGTGCCCTCTCCCTCTCTCCTTCTGTCTCTCCTATCCTCCCTCCTTCTCTACCATCATCTATCTATCCCCACTCCCTTTTTCACTCCTATCCTCTCTCACGCTTTCACTCCGTTCCTTCAGTCCTATCCCTATCCATCATTTCTATCTTCCCTCCCTCCATCCCTTAATCCACCACTGAGATCACTACTGGGACCACCACTGGGACCACCATTGGGACCACTGCTAGGATCACCACTGAGACCACCACTGGGACCACCACTGGGACCACCATTGGGACCACCATTGGGACCACCATTGGGATCACTACTGAGACCACCACTGTGACCACCACTGGGACCACCACTGAGACCATTACAGGGACCACCACTGGGACTACCATTGGGACCACTACTGGGACCACCACTGAGACCACTGGGATCATCACTGGGGCCACCACTAGGACCATCACTGGGACTGTGACCACCACTGGGACCACCACTGAGATCACCACGGGGACCACCACTGGGAGCACCACTGGGACCTCTACAAGGACCACCACTAGGACCACCACTACTGGTGCTGCCACTGAAACTAACACATCAACCACCACTGGTACTATAGGTGGAGCCACCAGTGCTTCCAAATGGACCACTGATATTACAGGTGGAGCCACCACTGTGGCTACCAAGAGAACTACCACAGAGACAACCACTAGGAACACTACTGTGACCACCACTAGCCCCACTACTGGGACTACTACACTGATTACAACTGGGACTTCCACTGGGACCACCACTGTAACCATTGCGAACCCCACTTGGTTAACCCGAGAACACAACTGCGACCACCACAAGAAACTATTACAAGAAACACCACTGGAGTCATCAGTGGTTCAAGCACTGTGATCATCTCCAGGATCACCACTGACAAACTGCTTTACACTGGAACAAACACTGGCATCAGTAATACCTTAATACCACCGAAGCTTTTACTGTATATGTATCGTTAAATCCATCAAAATACTACAACAAGCATCCCACGTTTGGTAATAAGCATACCAAGCTTGGCAACAAGGATCAGAAGATTGGTTACCAGCATGGTAACAAGGATCAGAAGATTGGTTGCCAGCATGGTAACAAGCATACCAAGCTTGGTTACGAGCATCCCAATCTTGGTAACAAACATTCCAAGCTTGGTAACAAGCATCCAAAGCTTGATAACAAGCAACGAAAGGTTGGTAACGAGCAGCCAAAGCTTGGTAACGAGCATTCCAATCTTGGTAACGAGCATCCCAAGCTTAGTAACAAGCATCCCAAGCTTGGTAACAAGCATCCCAATCTTGCTAAAAAGCATCCTAAGCTTGGCAACAAGCAGCCTAAGCTTGTTAACAAGCATCCGAATCTTAGTAACTAGCACCATAAGCTTGGTGACAAGCTGTCTATGCTTGGTAACAAGCATGCGAAGCCTGGTAGCATGTTGCCTAAGTTTGGTAACAAGTAGCCTAAGCTCGGTAACAAGCTGTCTAACCTTGGAAGCAAGAAGCCTAAGCATGGTACCATGCAGCCTTGGTAACGAGTAACCTAGCTTTGTAGCAAACTGTTTCAGCTTGTTAACACGTTTTGTAAACTTGGTAACAAGCTGCCTAGGCCTGATAATCAGCCTAAGCTTGGAAAGAAGCCGCCAACGTTCGGTCACGAAAATCTAATCTTGGTAATAAGGTGTCAAAGTTTGGTAACAAATCTAAGCTTGGTAGCAAGTGGTCTAAATTGGGAAACATAAGTACCTTAAGGCCACGCTGTAAGTTGGACACACACAAGAAATTGGGCAGCACGTAGCCGAAGTTGACCAAGAAATAGCTGACAGTGGGCACGAAGTGGCGGATGCTGTTCAGAAAAAAGTGCCCAGAGAGAACCACTGGGGAAATCAGTGGTATGGGAATTATGGCTGAAATCTGCTACAACTGGTGAGTATATTGAGTCCCTCAGGTGGAGCAGAGTAAAGCTTTTATGTTGGAGCTTTTAATCAACGTTATTGGAAAGAAGGTCTGATAGGGCATGGCTTGCCAGGGAGGATTCTGTTGCACTGTCGTAAACCGACGTACGAACCACAACCCGGCTGATCAGGTACTGATTTTACATGCCTGTCCAGCGCCTTCTTGAAGACAGTCAGGGGTCTATTAGTAATCCCTTTTATGTATGCTGGGAGGCAGTTGAAACAGTCTTGGGCCCCTGACGCTTATTGTGTTGTCTCTCAGTGTACTCGTGGCGCCCCTGCTTAGCATTGGTGGAATGTTGCATCTCTTGCCGAGTGATTTTCGTGTGCAAGTTTGGTACTAATCCCTCTAGGATTTTCCAAGTGTATATTATCATGTATCTCTCTCGCCTGTGTTGCAGGGAATACAAATCAAGGGACTTCAACCGTTCCAAGTAATTTAGGTGCCTTATCGTACGTATGTGTGCCGTGAAATTTCTTTGTACACTCTCCAGGTCAGCAATTTCGCCAGCCTTGAAAGGGACAGCAAGTGTACAGCAGTATTCCAGCCTAGAGAGAACAAGCGATTTGAAGAAAATCAACATAAGATTGGCGTCCTTAGTTTTGAAGGTTCTCATTATCCAACCAATCATTTTTCTAGAAGATGCGGTAGTCACATTATTTTGTTCTTTGAAGGTGACATCCTCTGACATTATCTCTCCCAGGTCCTTCACATTATTTTTTCACTCTATTGTATGGTTAGAATTTGTTGTATACCCTGATAGTTTTTATTTCCTCAAGTTTTGCATATCTGAGTAGTTGAAATTTCTCATCATTGAACTTCATATTGTTTTGAGTGGCTCATTTGAAGATTTGGCTGATGTCCCCTTGGAGTCTTGTGGTGTCTTCGATGGAGGTCACTGTCATTGCAATTCGGGTGTCATCCGCAAAGGAAGACACGGAGATATATGTCTGTGTCAGATATGAGTAATAGGATGGGAGCGAGTACTGTACGTTGAGGAACAAAGCTTTTCACTGTAGCTGCTTTAGACTTTACTCTTTATACTATTACCCTTTGTGTTCTATATGTTAGGAAGTTATAGATCCATCTACCAACTTTTCCTGTTGTTCCTTTATCATGCATTTTGTGCGCTATTACACCATGGTCACACTTGTCGACATCTTTTGCAAAGTCTGTGTATTCTACATCCGTATTTTGTTTATCTTCTGACATCCAAGACCTTATCATTGTGGTCCGGTAGCTGGGACAGGCAGAAGCGACCTGCTCTGAACCCGTGTTGCCCTGGGTTGTGTAACTGATGGGTATCTAGGTGGTTGGCGAATTTGCTTCTTAGAACCTTTCCAAATATTTTTATGATATGGGATGCTACTGCTTTAGGTCTGTTGTTCTTTGCATTTGCTTTACTGCCACCTTTGTCTAGTGGGGGTATGTCTATTGTTTTTAGCAGCTGTGGGATGACCCCTGTGTCCATGCTTCCTCTCCATAGAATGCTGAAGGCACGAAACCCCAGGGCTTCTTTGCAGTCATTGATGAACACGGTGTTTTATGAGTCTGGGCCTGGGGCAGAGTGCATGGGCATATCTTTGCCTTTTCAAAGTCTTGTGGTGTTAGGATAATATCGGAGATTTTTGAGATGACCAGATTCTGGGTCATGTTCATACATAATTCATTTAGATTGTCGACCCTTAGTCTGGGTAACGGCTCACTGAAAACTGAGACGTATTGGGACTTTAGTATCTCGATCATTTCTTGGCTGTCATCTGTTTAGGTCCCATCTCGACTATGCAGGGGCCCAATACTGGATGTTGTTTTACCCTTAGATTTGGCATGAGAGAAGATTTTTTTTTCGGTTTCCTTTGTGATTTTTACTTCTTACTGAGATTCTTGTCTCCTGTAAGATTTTTTTAAGCTTAAGTTCGATATTTGCTGTTTCTCTGACCAGTGCCTCCCTTCGTATTTCAGATATATTGACCACTTTCAGCAGCTCTGTAATTCTTCACCCTCACCTGTTTAGGGAGCGTCTCTCTCTTTCTAGATTACATCTTCTCTTTCTTTTTCTTAATGGAATGTGCCTTGAGCAGACTTCAAGTGCCACAGAGTTCATTTTTCTCCAGGCAAAGTTTCAGATCCGTGTTGTTTAGGATATTTTCCCAGTTTGTTTCATTAAGGACATGCTTGACTTGCTCTCACTGTATGTTTTTGTTACTGAAATTTAATTTTATAAAGACACCCTCATGACTGGTCACATTTTGCTGGTCAGAAGCCCTGTACATACATGTCTGTACCTCTATTATGTTGTGATCTGAGTGTATTGTCTTTGATACGGTTACATTACGTATCAGATCGTCGTTGTTAGTGAAGATGAGGTCGAGCGTATTTCTAGTCTCGTAGGCTCTAATATTTGCTGGTTTAAAGTGAATATGGTGTAGAGAATTAATGGCTCATGTGTGTGTGAATTTTCATCTGAGCTGCCACTTGGGGTGATCTCTGCTAAATTATTATTTGCAACATTTTAGGTATCTCAAGTTGAAATCCCTCAGTAGCAAGATGTTTGGGGCTGGAGTAGGGGCTGGAATTGCTGGGAAGTTGCATCTGGAGGCTTGTATGCAAACACAATGACAAGGTTTTGGTTTCCACTCTTTACTGCCAAAATCTCAACTACATCATTTGAGGTGTTTAGTAGTTCTGAGCAAATGAGCGACTCTCTGACATACAAGCCAACCTCTCTTGTTCCCTGTTCAGTCTGTCGCATCTGAACTTGGGATCCATATTTCGTTGTCAAAATAATCCTTTATGTGTTTCTCTGTGAAAGCTGCAAACATTGCATTTGACTCCGTGAGTAGTCCATTGACGTAAGGAATTTTGATGTTTGTTGACGGCTTTAGACCCTGCATGTTTGCAGTGGAATTTAGGGGGGTTTCATTTGTTGGCTGTAGGTCACACTTTCAGTATATGGGTCTCTGTCAGTACATATGTCACACTCTTGGTATATAGGTCAAACTGTAAATAATCATTCAGGAAATCATACTGTGCAGCTACTTCTTGAGACAAAACTTTAAACGGTCACCATAGAAAGTCACACCGTGAGTTACCATCCCTGCTGTGCATACTGCAACCTGCCGTTCCTAGAGGACACACTGTTCGAGGTGACACTGTGAGTGGCCATATCCAGAGGCCTCGTTGGTAATAGGAATACCTAGAGGCTACGTAAGTAGTAGGAATACCCAGAAGCTACGGTGGCAGTAGTAATACCCAGAGGCTACTTGGACAGTAGCAATACCTAATAGCAACGATGGCAGTAGCAATACCCAAAGGCTACAATGGAAGTAGCAATACTCAGGGGCTACTTTGATAGTAGCAATACCTAGAGGCTACTTTAATAACAGCAATACGTAGTGGCAGCGTTGGTAGTAGCAATACCCAGAGGCTACATTGGAAGTAGGAATACCCAGAGGCTACATTGGAAGTAGCAATACCCAGAGGCTACATTGGAAGCAGCAATACTCAGAGGCTACACTGGAAATAGTAATATTCAGAGGCTACATTGTAGTTTTAGAATCTCAGGTTCAGGTGTTGAAGGAGGTTTTTCTTCAGGAGGAAAATAGGAGGCTGAAGCTTCGCCTAGATGAGTTTGGGTGCGAGTGTGAGATGGATTTAGCTGGTAAGGAGGAAATGGTCACCAGCAGTGATAGTGGCAGCCGCTTTAAGTGACAAGTGGTTCACAGTTCAGGAAGAAGGAAGACAAGGAGGGTTAACAGAGAAGATGTGAAGGTAGGAAATCGATTCTCTATTTTCCAGGACGAGTGTAATTCAGTGGTTAGTGAGGTTGAAGGTACCACTGATTCCCCTGCTAATCAAGGTAAGAATATTCTAATTGAAGGAGATTCTCAGGTAAGATATATGGACCGTGCATTTTGTAACAGAGACAGAAAGGACAGAAAGAGAGTGTGCCTACCAGGAGCTGGTGTTGTTGACATAGTCAGCAGGTTGGATAATATTATGTCAGGTAACGGGAACAAGCCCATTATATGTCTTAGTGCTGGAGGTAATGACATTAGGAAGGGCAGGAGACAGGAGCTGCTGGATAAGTACAGATCAGCCATAGAAGTAGTTAGGTCTAAGGGAGGGATCCCAGTCATATGTAGCATCTTGCCTAGAAAGGGAGTGGGCAATGAATGGATGTCTAGGGCAATTGGTATAAATTGCTGGCTAGACAGGTACTGCAAGGAACTTGCAATCCCATTCATTGATAACTGGGACATATTCTATGGCAAACGTGATATGTATGCAATGGATGGGGTTCATCTCTCTGGGGATGGAGTGGTTGTATTAGCCAATTTGATTGAGGAAGTAATTGATGACTTGTCTAGGAATTTAAACTGATAGATTACAGAGGTATGAGTGTTTGTGGGAAACAATCAGGCTGCAGCACTAGGGTTAAAAACATGAGTTATTACCGGGATACCTCAGGGATATGTTTAAAAGACAATATTCAAAATAAAGTTGCCAGTAATGGCAAATCAATTGATCAACAAACAAAGAGAGATAGTAGAGGGCAACGAGTGACTAGCTCCCTTAAGGTTTACTATACAAATAGTAGGAGTCTAAGAAATAAGATAGATGAGCTCAGATTACTTGCAAGTGTAGGTAATATAGATATTATTGGTATAACAGAGACCTGGTTCAACCTGAAAGATAGAGAAATGCCTTCTGAATGCAACATACAGGGTTATAAACTATTCCACACTGATAGGGTCAACAGGAAGGATGGTGGAGTGGCGACGTATGTCAGAGAAAATTTAAATTGTTGTCTTAGACATGATATAAGATTAGAAACATCGAACACAGAATCTGTTTGGCTACAGTTTCTCGAGGGTTGTGACAAATAATTTTGGGTGTGATTTATAGGCTCCCGAACCTTGATAGGGAGTGCAGTAAGCTGTTATGGGACGAAATTCATAAGGCATCTAGATATGAAAATGTTGTGTTAATGGGAGATTTTAAGTCTATTTCATATACTCTGTTAAATCTATTTCATATACTCTGTTAAGTATATTTCATATACTATGTTCATTTCATACATAATATTCCTATATGTAACTCTGATGGGACACCTCTAGAAAGGTTATTGATCTGCTTCAGAATTGTAACACTCGTGTGTTACTTCTAATGGGTATAACTATAACCATAATTTTTAAGGGGGTGGATTGGTAAGCCAGCGGAAGGCCTCGGTCAGATGATCAAAAGCTCCAACGGCGGGTCATCTGACTAGGACCCGCGTCGAGAAACACTCGTCCTCTTTCCTGACGAATCTAACCTAACCTAACCTAACCTAACCTAACCTAACCTAACCTAACCTAACCTAATTCGTGTGTCCTACTCGGAAGAGGGTTGGCATTATTAATGTCATACGCATTATTTTCCTTTGATATGATTGAGGTGCTCTTAATCCAAGGAACTGGACTTTTCCTCCCATTACTTGGATCGAATCTCCATGACCCCTACTAGCATAGCGCTTTCCTATGATTAAAATAAATTTTAATACCTAATTCATCTAATGAAATTAAAGATTTTTTTTTCTGGATTTAGACTGTGTAGGCGCAAATTTAGTTGGATTCTGTACAATACCTGGAAAATGCCTCGTCTGGTCAGCTTTCGGCTCTTGGCCTCGTGTGTTTTCCAGGGAACTTGACATTTCTATCAACACACTTTATTAAAACAATGTTTATTAAAACAATGTTTATTAAACAATGCTCATTAAAACATCCAGGAAGATGTATTTTCAATCCACTTATATTTTCAATAGACGGGACAAATGAGTTTTGCCTCGATAAGATCGTATGAAGGTCCAGGAAGTCGGCCACAAGTCAAGACTTGGCTTTTATCTCGTGCTGGATATCTGGTATTTATTAATAACAAAAAAAAAACGCACAATACCGTGACTGGAACAATACACAAATAACCTGCATATAGAAGAGAAGAGCTTACAAAGTCACATTGTGACTCTGTAAATGGTCCAAGTCGGACCGAAACATCGTCGTAAGCTCCTCTCCTCTATGTGCAGGTTATTTGTGAATTTATTAATCAAAATGTGTGAAATAAATGGAAATATCTCTTCTGATCAGGAATTTGCCGTAGTGCTTGACTTTGTTTAATTTTCCCAGATTAAATGTACGTAATGTACTTTTATGTGTATATAACTTTTGCGACCATTGTAAAAAAATGTTTTTTTTTGTCCCCATAACTTAAATAAACTTGATTACTTACTTACATGGATATTAAACCTTAAACACTGATAATTCATATGGAAAATATTGAATCACTGTCGCCTTTGTACATTCCAATTGTCAGCATAGTTGCTGATCTCCTTATATGTGTTGTATAGATTAGCTGAGTACCATAGTACCATCCATGTGTTTAGAAGATCCCTATTAGGCCGAGTGACTGTATGACGTCACGGGATACAGCATGAGTGAGTGAGACGTGCTGCCTCGCTCTCACTCCACGGATAGACATACAAGCAGGCAGAACACGGCAGGCTGGGCTCCCATCCCTTACCCACAGTCTGACAATATATATCGTTACCATCCAAACAGTGTGTTTACCTTCCAACCATCATATCTCCTACCGAACCCCACGACACAATTACCTTTCTCTTGGTACAGTGAAATACTGGCTTTCAAGTGATATTATATGTGGCATACTAAGAATATGTTACATTTTATTCGGCGTATGTCACACACTCATATAGGCTGCCTTCCGACCAGTGAACCAGGTGCTAAGGGTTTAACAATCAGGGGGGCCTCCATTGTTATACGAGTACTTCGGTTTAACCAGCCAATCACAAGAAAGCTCGCCAGACTTGTGACACGATATGGTGCACTTGTGAGAGAACATTGGCAGACGTAATTTCCTTGCTGGTCATAACAGTTTATCGTATTTTGTGCTCGCATTTACCTCAATGTACATAACTGTAAATACTATACATATGCTATAGATGTAAATACCAGCTTATTTTTGGTGGAGGAACTAGATTAACTTTTACTGTCTTTTTGCTCCTTCCTAATTAGTTATGACCTTACGACAAGGTGTGCAAGGCATTTCTACACCTGTGTATGTAATAATTAATGAGTTCCTTTTCCGATGAGCTTCACCCTTCAACACTAATTACATCATAGAGCGGCTTTAAACTTAAGGTATTGGCATATTTTAGAAGATTTCTTTCTCTGAGATGATGAAAGAATGCCTAATTAGCTTGGCTTCGCATCACAGCTGGTAGGTCTTAATGGAAGGTTAGAATTTATTATGGGCAGTTTGTCTTAATTTGACTTTTTTTTAGAGATAGGGATATTAGAATCCATATGATAATTTATTAGTGCCTCTTCTGATTCGATTTAAATCTTTAATGTTAATCTTCAACAGTACCAGAAACTTATGCCGCACTTTGCACTATTCCTTTCGTGTGCACTGACGTACAATGGGGATACTTTTCTCATATGTTCCAAATAAGGAAATTAGGTAAAAAAAAATAACTCTCAATGAATTAATAAAAGTTTAAAAGATCACACAGGTCAAAAGAGACATATTTACAGGTGAATCTGAAGGGAAGAAGTTTATTAAATTGAAAAATGGAAACTGTAAAGCCAAAAGTGATTATAAAATTGCAAGGGATTGGAGTATTAACCCGAAATGGGTTAATACGCGATAAGGGACAAGATTAGGGACAAGATTAGGGACAAGATTAGGGACAAGATTAGGGACAAGATTAGGGACAAGATTAGGGACAAGATTAGGGACAAGATTAGGGGCAAGATTAGGGACAAGATTAGGGATAAGATTAGGGATAAGATTAGGGACAAGATTAGGGACAAGATTAGGGACAAGATTAGGGACAAGATTAGGGACAAGATAAGCCCACTTAAAAGTTGCTCAGGTCAGCTTACTGACAGTCACAAAAAAGTGTACAAATTTTAACACTTATTTCCTTTCAGTTTTTACGATGAGAGTTATTAGGAAAATTCCAGAAATAAAAATTATACAGGTTAGGAGGAAAAATAAAGTATAAAGGGTCACAGTGACGTAGTTTAAAGATAAAGGAAAAATAAAGTATAAAGGATCACAGTGACGTAGTTCTAAGATAAAGGAAAAATAAAGTATAAAGGGTCACAGTGACGTAGTTCTAAGATAAAGGAAAAATAAAGTATAAAGGGTCACAGTGACGTAGTTCTAAGATAAAGGAAAAATAAAGTATAAAGGGTCACAGTGACGTAGTTTAAAGATAAAGGAAAAATAAAGTATAAAGGATCACAGTGACGTAGTTTAAAGATAAAGGAAAAATAAAGTATAAAGGGTCACAGTGACGTAGTTTAAAGATAAAGGAAAAATAAAGTATAAAGGATCACCGTCACCAGTGACGTTGTTCTAAGATAAAGGAAAAATAAAGTATAAAGGATCACCGTCACCAGTGACGTTGTTCTAAGATAAAATAATAAAGCTAACAATTCCCAGGACACTGAAGAACTTTATTTAAGGTTACTAAAGTAAAGCAAAAGAACACAAGAGTAGTTAATGTGACATTTTATTGTGGCAACGTTTCGCTCTTCATGAGCATTGTTAAGCTGTTACGCTTGAAGTTCTTGGAGAGCAATACGTTGCTACAATAAGAAAATAAGAAAGAAGGAACACTGCAACAGGCCTACTGACCCATGCGGAGCAGGTCCATGTGCCCTCCCCGGATTAGCCCAATGACCCCAACTCACACCCACTCATGTATTTATCTAACCTATTTTTAAAACTACACAACGTTTTAGCCTCAATAACTGTACTCGGGAGTTTGTTCCACTCATCCACAACTCTATTACCAAACCAGTGCTTTCCTATATCCTTCCTGAATCTGTATTTTTCCAACTTGAAACCATTGCTGCGAGTCCTGTCTTGGCTGGAAATTTTCAGCACGCTTTTTACATCCCCTTTATTTATTCTTGTTTTTTATTTATACACCTCGATCATATCCCCCCTAATTCTACGTCTTTCGAGAGAGTGCAGATTCAGATATATGGGATCATCTTTGTCATCCTCCTCTGTACGTTTTCCAGAGCATTTATATCCATTCTGTAATACGGTGACCAGAACTGAGCAACATAGTCTAAATGAGGCCTAACCAAGGATATATAGAGTTGAAGAACAACCTGAGGACTTCTATTATTTATACTTCTAGATATGAAGCCAAGAATTCTGTTAGCTTTATTGCGAACACTAATGCACTGTTGTCTTGGTTTTAGGTTACTGTTAACCAGAACTCCTAAATCCTTCTCGCAAGCAGTAGTATTAAGATCTATATTATTTAGTTTATATGTGGCATGGTTATTTACCTGTCCAACATTTAGAACTTTGCATTTGTCAATATTAAACTGCATCTGCCACTTCTCCGACCATTGCATCAGTCTATTCAAATCATCCTGGAGTGCTCTAGTGTCCTCATTAGAATGAATTGGACGGCGTATTTTGGTGTCATCAGCAAATTTGCTTATGTCGCTATTTATTCCCTCATCTATGTCGTTTATGTAAACCATACCCCAGGCCGGGATTGAACCCGCGGTCATAGAGTCTCAAAACTCCAGCCCTGTAAAAACTTGCATTTGTGGTCACAGAGGTGCCTATGCTAACTTTCCTATGGTGTAGAAATATACCTAGTTGGATGAATCTTATTGTGGCTAGCTGGTCTGGTGGCAAACGCGACGGGCTGGAGTTTTGAGACTCTATGACCGCGGGTTCAATCCCGGCCGGGGTATGATCTGTCACCTGCCTTGTAAATAGGTATTACATATGCCATTTTCCACTTATCAGGCTCTATGCCAGTTTGTAGTGATATGTTAAAAAGATTAGCCAAAGGTATGCTAAGTTCCTCTTTACATTCCTTTAACACCCTTGCAAACAGTTTATCAGGACCTGGGGATTTGTTAGGTTTTAGTTTCTCTATTTGTCTGAAGACCATGTCACTAGTTACCGCAATGGTGCATAGTTTATTATCATCCTGTTCTACATAATCTATTATTTCAGGAATATCGCTAGTGTTTTCCTGGGTGAAAACTGAGAGGAAGTAGGTATAGAGAATTTCACACATATCTTTATCACTGTCGGTGATCTAACCAGAGTTACTCTTAAGTGGGCCAATCTTGTCCCTAATCTTACTTCTGTATACCTGAAAGAAGCCCTTTTGGGTTAGTCTTTGAATCCCTTGCGACCTTAGCCTCATAATCCCTTTTTGCTTTTCTTATTCCTTTCTTTATTTCTCTCTCTAATTGAATATATTAATTTCTTAACTGCCCATCCCCTCTTTTAATATGCCTATATATGCCTCTCTTTTGACCAAAGAGACGTTTTAATGCATTGTTCATCCATTTGGGATCATTTTTGTTAGATCTAATTTCTCTACTCGGAACAAAAGCTGTCTGGGCAGCTAGTACTATGCTCTGAAAAACGTTATATTGACAACCAAGATCACCTACCTGACCCATAGTCAGGACATCCCAATTTAGCCCACCCAAGTAATTTTTCAGTCCCATGAAGTCGGCAAAGCGAGAATCTGGGACAGAGATTTGATTGCAGTTATCTGGGTAATTCCATGATATATTGAAACTCAGTGATTTGTGATCACTTTCCCCAAGCTCATCATTAACCTCAAGATTATTAATTAGTGATTCTTTGTTGGCATGAACCAAGTCAAGCAGATTGTTTCCTCTAGTTGGTTCTGTGACAACCTGTTCTAAAAAACAATCCCAATCTAAAAAGCAATTTGTTTAAAGTTAGAATCTCCGATTATCACACCATTTTCATATCTAGATGCCTTACGAATTTCGTCCCATAACAGCTTACTACAATCCCTATCAAGGTTCGGGGGGCCTATAAATCAGACCCAAAATTAATTTGTGACGACCCTCGAGAAACTGTAGCCAAACAGATTCTGTGTTCGTTGTTTCTAATCTTATATCATGCCTAAGACAATTTAAATTTTCTCTGACGTACATCGCCACACCACCACCCTTCCTGTTGACCCTATCAGTGTGGATAGTTTATAACCCTGTATGTTGCATTCAGAAGGCATTTCTCTATCTTTCAGGTTGAACCAGGTCTCTGTTATACCAATAATATCTATATTACCTACACTTGCAAGTAATCTTAGCTCATCTATCTTATTTCTTAGACTCCTACTATTTGTATAGTAAACCTTAAGGTAGCTAGTCACTCGTTGCCCTCTACTATCTCTCTCTGTTTGTTGATCAATTGATTTGCCATTACTAGCAACTTTATTTTGAATAAAGTCTTTTAAACATATCCCTGAGGTATCCCGGTAATAACTGCTGTTTTTAATCCTAATGCTGCAGCCTGATTGTCTCCCACAAACACTCATACCTCTGTAATCTATCAGTTTAAATTCCTAGACAAGTCATCAATTACCCAAGTCACATTAGTTGCACTTCTGTCCTTTTACCTATTGTCGGTAATTCTACCATTATTATACAAAAAGTAATTAGGCACTTAGTAAACTCATTAACTAGTCTTTTCAACATATCACTGCCAACTGGCATAGTGCCAGGTAAGTGAAACATGTGAAATGGGATACCTATAGAGCATGAGACAGGTCCTTAGCTTCTGACTGTAGACAAATTAGCCTAACCTCCACTGTGGAAAAATTGATGGAATTAATAATTGCCGATGCTATTCGAAGCACTTTAAAACACATAAATCGATTTATGAATCTTAGCACGGTTTTACAAAGAGGTGCTCGTGCATTACTAATTTTCTAATTTTTTCGCTAAAATATTTGAGAAGTTACATCATGGTAATGAATATGTGACTATGATTTTGAGTTTCACAGCAGAGATTTTTGAGAAAAGCAGAGACACAAGGAATACAAGATTTTTTTTTTCTGGGATAGAGGCGTGGTCAGTTAGACAACAGTGAATGAGCGTACTGTGGGAAGAATCAGAGTGGGGAAGCGTTACAAGCAGTGTGCCACAGGGGTCAGTGTTGGGCCCTTTGTTGTTCACAGAATATATAAACGACATAGAGGAGGGAATAAACAGCGACCTAAGGAAGTTTACCGGCGACACCAAGATAGGCTGTCGAATTAATTCTGACGAGAATACTAGAACATTGCAGGAAGATCTGAATAGACTGATACAGTGATCGGAGAAAAGGCAGATGCGGTTTAATATAGACAAATGCAAAGTTTTAAGTCTTTGATAAATTAAGCATCGCGCTTATAAACTAAATAATGCAGATCTTAATCACACTGCGAAAAAAAATTTAGTTCAGACTGAGGGACTGATTACATAATCTTTCACTGTTTGCTGTATATCTACAGTCTTCATATTGAAGAATTAGATACATTTGCGACGTCTGGGTATGTTTATTTGTAGACGTTTTGCCATCCAGCATCTTTGTCAATACAATACAAGGACCTAATGTGAAGATTGTAGAAGTATATGGAAAAGAGAAGGTAATCAGTCCCTCAGTCTTGGAGTTGGTGAACAGCACCGTATTCTTGAAGAATCTACAAGTTAATGTTAAACAGGATCATTAGGGAATCAGTTATTTAAGTTAAATCCTGGTATAAACCTTGGTAATAAATACCGACAAGTTGGTTTAGAAAGACACGTAAGCAAACACTATAACATATTTATTAGAAAACGAAGTGATCAAGGTCCCAGGACCGAAACGTTTTCTAATATGTTATAGTGTTTGCTTACGTGTCTTTCTAAACCAAGTTAAATCCTAACAAGAAAACCATTTTACCTCGACCTTGACCCTAAACCTGATTTTCTAGTTGCTTGGCCCATAATGGTGTAGCATATGTTCAAAGCAGTAATTAAAATATCGAACCCTTAATGGAATATTTGACGATACCCTCATTGCCATGCTTGTCTGACAGCAGCTCAGGCTGGCAGACTTCTACAGTACGTATGTACCCGTCCTACGTAATGGATGAGGTTACGTATGGAATAGGTAAACTTTTTATGAAACTAGGTAACACACGATGTATCCAGCTGTGCTAAATAAATAAATCCCGCTTTAGAAGTGCTAGTAGGGATTGTACTGTGGTGATTGTATTGTGGTGATTGTATTGTGAGGAAGGCATTGGAAAGATGGCATTGTGGGTGCGAGGCATTGTGGGGATGGCATTGTAGGGATGGCATTGGGGGGATGGCATTGTGGGAATGGGATGGTGGGGATGGCATGGTAGGGATTACTTTGTAAGGATGGTATGGTGAGGATGGGATGGTGGGGATGGCATGGTAGGGATTACATTGTAAGATGGTATGGTGAGAATGGGATGGTGAGGATGGTGTGTGGGAGGGATGGGATGGTGGGGATGGTGTGTGGGAGGGATGGAATGGTGGGGATGGCATGGTTAAGTATAAATATATATAAAAATTTATGAATATGGCAGAGATATCGGTAGAGAGTAGAGGTTAGGTGAGGTTATTTAAGGTTAGCTTTGTCAGGAAACAAGACAAGTGTTTCCTGACGCGGATCTTAATCGTATGATGACCCGCCGCTGGAGCTTCAACTGAACGATACTCACAGCTGTCTTACCGGTCCACCCCTTTAAAAATTTTGTAGATGATAGAGGTGAGGGACAACAGTGACAGAAGAATACACTGTGCCGTCCATGCACAGACGTCTAACAAAGGTAATTCATTTTCTCTGACGATAACAAATATTACTCCTGGAAACGCTAGTTTCATTAGATTAACATTTTTCACTGTAAATTAGATTTATTTGAATACTCTTCGCATAGATACAAGAATAACCGTATGAATGGAATTTAAATTCGTAGTGAATCAAGGGTTTTAGAATTCACTTGACTTGGGTTTCAAATCCCACCCGTTCCCTGATTTGATGAAATATATACATTTCACATACTGAATTGGAATATCAGTGTACTAGGCAAGCTGGAACATCACTGTACTAGGCAAGCTGGAACATCACTGTACTTGGCAAGCTGGAACATCACTGTACTGGACAAGCTATTACATCACTATACTAGGCAAGCTGGAACATCACTGTACTAAGCAAACTGGAACATCGCTATACTGCGTATTGCGACCCCTGAATGGGTCACAATGTATATAATGTATATTACCTGTTCATATAATTTTATATTGCTTATATTTGCGATATTAGCTAAATCATAAATATATTGCTTTATATTATTATTTGACTTAGTTATATTATTAGGTAGGATGTAACATTTATATATTATTCAGTGCTCATTGTTCGAGTGTTAAGTAGCTGACGGCATTGTCTACTGTTTTTTTCTCTCCGCTCGTAACACTGCCAGCTTCTCAGTGTTGCTAGGCAGCAGCAGTCCATGGAGAGTCACGTGATCACACCTCACCTGGAGTAGTCCGTCTGGCCTGCTCAGTCTCTTGTCGATTGGACGTGCTTCTAGCAAGAGGTCCCTCTACTCCTCTCCCTTGTGGGCCCTTGTTGGAAGATCGTCTCTTGCACTTTCTTGTTGGTTCTGTGTAACTCTTTTCACAGAACATAGCCTAGACTTAGTAATTTTCGACGTTGTACTGAGGTTGTGTGTCACATAGACACTCTGAGAAACTCAGATCCTGAGCTGTAGCTTCTGACCTAAATTGTATTGGTATATGTGTACTGTCACAGTCGAGGATTTTCTAATGCTGAACTTAGATTCAGTAGTATGGGAGTTTTGTGACTTTTGTGGAGGATCTGCAGATGGTCCCTACTTAGTGTCGTTATATTATCTCCTTGTTCCTGATTCTGTGTCGCTGTTGCTTGTTATATTGATGTTCGGCTTATCAGTCGTTTTGTTGTTCAAACAAGCTGTTCTGATTGTCAGGTTGGTCAAGAAGTTAGTTTATGTGAGGACTTTTAGTCAATCACTGGTTAAGTCTAGTCGAGACTTGAGACATAACGAACTACTTAGAGCACTTACACACATACACACAAACTTACTCGTATATATTTGTATTATGTTATTAAATGTTAACAATGTACCAGACGGTACTTATAAGCCATTAAGATGTGATATGTGCCTTCAGCACAATACTACTTACACGAGAGAAGTGTAGCAACTTGTATCCTATATTATATTCAATTGATTAATTTAATTTGATAATATACGCCTAGACAATTTTATTATTAATGAACTTGTTAAATTTTAATTTCTTTAGTTAGTAGCCTACCAGTTGTAATCCTGAAGCACTATTGAATCATACTGAATTCTAATGGATAATTGGACAAGGAACTGACTACTTGTTACAAAAACCCAGTAACAGGCTGGATGCTAGAAGGGCAGTCCTTTCTAGTATTCACTGGAGATCTCTATGCCTATTAGAAATCGCGTTTTTTGTAACACTAGGTAAGCTGGAACATCACTGTACTAGGCAAGCTGGAATATCACTGTACTAGGCAAACTGGAACATCACTGTACTAGGCAAGCTGGAACATCACTGTACTAGGCAAGCTGGAACATCACTGTACTAGGCAAGCTGGAACATCACTGTACTAGGCAAGCTGGAACATCACTGTACTAGGCAAGCTGGAACATCACTGTACTAGGCAAGCTGGAACATCACTGTACTAGACAAGCTAGTCAACGATGATACTCTTTATCTAAAACTGAGTTTCTGAAGGACAGATGTTTAAGTACGATACACTACTGTCAGAAAATTTGTTAGTCTGAATTCTATTGACAACAGGTTTGATAACATCATTACTCTGTTACTATCAATAACATAACTATCAAAAACAGTGTTACCATCATCAGCAGCGTTACTGTGTGACTATCAGTAAGAGCTCTGTGTTACGATCAATAAAAATGGGGAAGATCAAGAGGCCCCCATAACGCCACCATGGTAACCCAAGTGAAGCGGAGGGAGGGGAGGGGGAGACGAGATGCTTGAAAATATAGATTGAAACAGTTTATATAGGAATAGGGTGGAATGAAAGTGAAGAAATGATCCTTAATGAACCCACTAAAAAAGGAAGAGATAGAGTTTGAAGAGAGTTCAGGCGGCTGTGACAAGCAACTTCGCAGTAAAACTTTCAGAACTATTGGCTAATCAAGCAGAAAACCCAGAAATCTTACCGGAAACTACAGATAAAGAGTTGTAAGAGGAGTAACAGAACGTCTTGTGAAAGTAATCCAATGCATTGTAGCAAAAGACAGTTATAATCCACGTGAGGTGGTCCAGTAGGACGCAAGATCAATAACATTGTGGAGAGAGTAAGCTGTGAGGTGACAGTATCTGCATAATTCACTCCTAAATCATTGATATAAAGGAACGATCAAATTTTGGGAGGAAGAACAAAGACAAAGGTCATTATTCGCCTTCATGGACGCTGATACAAAATGCGACATCTATAAAGTTTAGACATCTCCAGAGAAAATTAAAAGGTTAACTTACTGATCCCCCTCTAGTATCTAGATTGTTTCTGGTTTATAACTATTTGTCAGAGAATATTCTAGTTAAGTTATCCTTTAAAATTAAGAGACATTTCAATAGCACTTTGGGACTGCAACTGGATGAATATAAACCAATTTAAGATCTTTAATAGCACATTTGTCTAGGTGTTAATAATTGAAGCTATTATATTTGGTATTATTAAGGAAATAAGCTCTTATACTACTCTTGGAGTGTAATATTTTTATCACAGTTATCTTGTATTTACAATCTCATAGTGCTGAGGGAATATTTAATAACAGTGCGACTCATAAGTACGTCTTCGTTATTGCTTATCCAGGCTTAGCAGTTGGGTCTAGTCCTGACTCTTCTCTCTTCGACTCAAGACATTCCTCTCACCGTCTATTCTTCGCACTGTCCCCACTTGCCCCTCGCCCCTCGTGGGTCCTTACCTGTGAGTCCTTGATTGAGTACCGTCTGGTACATTGCTATTATGAGATATATTCAAATATATAATGTAAGTGTGTGTGTGTGTGTGTGTGTGTGTGCTCAATAATGTCCGTTATGTTTCAGTAAGACTTGACTCGACTTAGACTTTACAGTAACTAACAACAAGTCCCTTAATAAACTAACGTTTAAACCAGAAAAGCCATCAAACAGCTTGCTTGAACACTATAACTCATTCGCCAAACAACATTAATGTACGAAACAGCAGCAAACATTAGTATCAGGCTAGCAGCTAAGAAACGAAAACGACCATAAGTGTGGATATTATGCAGTGTGTTGCATTTAAAATATTGAACAAATTTAGCCTTATGTTCGTAAATATTTCTTGTTTTGTCTATGTAAAAGTTAATTGCATCAAGACAGTGAGTGACGCAGTTTTCGTATTTTTTTTGTCGGAATTTTGTGTTTCCTCAGACGTTGGGTTCATTTCCCATTTTCTTTGACTAACTGCACCCAAGTGGGTTCAAGCTAGCTCAGTGGGACCTTTGGTCTAGGGAAGGGGGTATCATGCAGTGTGCTGTATTTGAAGTATTGTACAAATTTATTTAATAAATAATGCCCCATATGTCATTTTCTGGGTTTGTACTAAATTCGAACGCGTATTATTCCCGGTCGGATAGTGTAGCCAGGACAGAAGCAGATTAGTTGTTCAGTTCAGTACGAGACTGGTGGTGACGGGGAGAAGTCATCTTGTTGAGGCGGTCGCTTGAGTACGTAATTTTGGCATATTTCTCAGTGTATACTATAGGTATTTGTGTTTAAGTGCTTTCATGTTTATCTGTAAGGTCCTAGTATGCAGAGGCCTGTTTATGCGAGAGTATTGTATGGTGTTTTGTCTGCTGGTAATTAGTCTACCAGGCAGAAGTGAAGACGGGGGTGTGTGTCATGGTGCCTCCCTGATGATTTATTTTCTTTAACT
This sequence comes from Cherax quadricarinatus, assembly GCF_038502225.1. Taxonomy (NCBI): domain Eukaryota; kingdom Metazoa; phylum Arthropoda; class Malacostraca; order Decapoda; family Parastacidae; genus Cherax; species Cherax quadricarinatus. The sequence continues at coordinate 21,860,460 of NC_091363.1, read as the reverse complement.
CAGTAGCAGTGTGCTAGTGAGCTAGAGTGTGGGTTTTTGGAGTAGATTGTAAGTTGTATATAAGTTACTATTATTATATTTATTTTTGTGTTAGGCGAGTTTTTCTTGTCCTTCCATATACTACATTAATTAACTATTGAACCTTAACAGATCTTACATAAAAGAAATAAAACCCCCTTAATACTGAAACTAAGTTCAGCATTACCAAATCCCTGTCAGTCGCTGTACACAGTTGCCAGAACAAATGAAAGTCGAAAGTTGAGCTCAGGACCATAGATATAGTGTCTCCAAGACACACCACAACCTCTGTAAAATGTCAAATATCACAAGATCTGAATAATGCTCTGTGAACAGCATTACACAGAGCTACAAGAAGTATGTCTTGGCTTCCCAACGAAGACATTCTATCAAAAGCAAAGTCTAAATCACACAAGGTGACAGAGCAGAGAAACGAGATGTTTCTCTGAAAAGAAGTAGCAATAGAGACAGACTATTACTACCAGAGTCTACTACTACAGCAGTGAATCATTATGTACCATACACAAATAATCTCAATGTTTGTATGTCTCCCGCTCTTTCTCTGCCTGTCAGAGAGAGAGGGTGAAGCAAGCCCAGCAGTTCTGCCATCAGGTGTTACGTGACTCAGGAACAGCTTACTCCTACAAAACCGCCAGGTTGGTAGGTCCCAGGTTCTGCCTGACTCAGTACTGGCTAACAATTAGGCAAGTAGTTTGCAAGCGCTGGTAGCCAATGAAAATCTCCAACAGCGAGCACAATGAGAGGTATAGTTGATACATCTCACCTACACACATAAGCTAATATAATAATTCAAATAATATAGAGCAAGACATTTTCATTTTAGCTATTAATGAGAACATCTGCGATATAAAAATATACGGAGTTCAATATATATAAATAACGTACACTGCGGCTGTTTCAGGGAAGGGGGACGCAAGAGATACCTTCAACTTAGACGAAGTCGGGGGAAAAAAACTATTATTTACCAAGACATAGAAGTGTCCCTATAACAAGAAATCCCATAAATAAAGCTGCAGATTGCCGCTAATGTCCGAAGAGTGGTATTATAAGCTTCTCTTAATACAAGACTGTAATGGCATAGTGATTATTACTGAAGGCATGGCGAGAGTAGGTATCCAAGCAAATTAAGATGTCAATAGTAGAGCAGCTTGTATGAAAACCAAATTGTAGAGAGGAGAGAGAATTATGATTTCCAAGTAACAGTAAAAGTCTGTTAATCAAGCATTCTAACAATTTATAATTTGCATTAGTAAGAGTGTTGGGTTAGTAATAAGAGGTGACATCCCACGTAGTACCAGGGTTACCAAAAAGGCAGGACAATGACGGTCATTGAAGTGGCAGAATCCCTTGTGATCAGACGAATTTGAAAAGGCGTGTGAGGACTATGAGCTCTGTAGTGCGATAGTCGACTGGTGCAGATCACATCCCGGGACAAAACTCGCCCAATATGCCCGAAATACTCTGCATAACAAGCGACTTTCTATATACCTGGAGGGGGGGTTCGGGGTACAACGCCCCCGCGGCTCGGTCTGAGACCAGGCCTCGTGGTACATCAGGGTCTGATTAACAAGGCTGTTACTGCTGGCCCGACGCAAAAATAATGTATGAACCACAGCCCGGCTGGTTAGGTACTGACTTTACGTGCCTGTCCAGTGTCTAGATGACATCAGGGCCACCAATCCATACCACGGGTGGGGTTAGAACCCACGATCAGAGAGTCACAAAACTCCAGACCGACACGTCAGCCACTGGGCCAGCTGACTACAATAAGATTCATATAACTAGGTATATTTATACACCATAGGAAGGTTAGCATAGGCACCACTGTGACAACAAATGCAAGTTTTTACAGACGAATCTCCCGCTAGCATTGCCGTGGCGAACTCTAGCTCAAGTCCCTTCAAAGCCGTCAACATGACTCTCTGATCGCGAGTTCTAACCCCACCCGTGGTATGGTTTGTTTGCAATCGTGTCATTACGATTTCGGGAGTCATCAGGGCCATCTGCTGAGTTGCAGGTGGAAAGGGTTGACGTGAGTTCACAGAGTGTGAAGGACACACTGTAAGTAATATCTAGAGGCGTCGACTTACTCTCGAGTGAAAAAGAAAGATGTGAGGGGAGAGATGAAACCTCTGGGATACACAGACAAGATGATTTACAAGTGCTGTTCCAACCTCATTACATATGAAGAATAAGTGAAAAATGAGATACTTGAGCAATATTTGGGAATCTTAATTGAGGAAACCTTTCGCCAGTTAGTGACTTCTTTGGTCCAATACACAGACGAACCGAAGTTGAATACGTATAACACGATGGAAAGTGCCGTCTCCTGCATCAAAGCTATGAATCGGTGGGTGTTCTGTTGTATGGAAGCGATTCCTTGCAGCGTGAATAAAGCATTCAGCCTAAGCACAATCAGGGACTACCGGGGATCAGGGGGACTGCAGTTGATGCTGCTTCAAGATCAGACATGGTACACCTCGCCTGAAGAGGACGAAGCAAAGGAAACATCAAGTAATGAGGTATGTTGTGAGGAAAGTGCTCAAACTGCCAACAATAACTACGAGTGGGGTCACATGCATGAAATAGAGGTGAGGATAAGAGAGCTCAAACTGCCAACAATAACTACGAGTGGGGTCACATGCATGAAATAGAGGTGAGGATAAGAGAGAAAAATTAAAAAATTAATGATTTGTGAGCAACCAAAGAAGGAAGTTAGGCAGGAACAGGTACATGAGAAGGATAATGTAAAAGTAAGGGAGGTGGGCCAGTGTACATTGCAGGTTTTAACTCTTCAATAAAATCTGATATTGCCTCAGTAGTTTCTGTAGACAAGGAAGCGGTAGGAAGCGTGGCACAAGAAACGGAAGAGGTAGGTGGAGTAGAGAGTGACGAGACACTGGCAGCTATCAAAATTGTAGGAAACAAAGCTGAAGCGACGTCCTGGTGGACGAGGGACAAGAAAATGGGATGGTAACAGTTGTTGGAGTAGCTGGGCGTCTACAACAGTCAGTCAGGAGGAGGCAGGAACTAAGACACACAAGTAAGGAGAGACATGCACGGGGCAACAGTAAGTTGTTAGAGAGTTTTGGTGACTGGAGGAGCTGTGGATCTTAGAGAGTTTCTAAAAAGAGCTGACAGCCCCACCGGGAAAGGCTGTGTTGGTTGAGAAAACTGGGAAGCAGAAGAGAATGAAGTAGTAGAACTTAAAAGAAGAGACATGAGGGTCCTAACTTAGTCAAGCTGTTCAAGAGTAGGAGAGTTGTTAAAATGTTGAAAGTGGTATGGTAATACCGACAGTTCATGATATTTATTAGAGGCAACGTTTCGCCATTGGAGGATTCTTTATTCTTAATTAATACAGAGATAGCTAAGATCGAGTATATATAGAGGGAGGAGTCAGGTGGAAAGCAGCGAGATGGTAGTAGTATAGAGGGAGGAATCAGATGGAAAGCAAGGAGATGGCAGTAGTATAGAGGGAGGAATCAGGTGGAAAGCAAGGAGATGGCAGTAGTATAGAGGGAGGAATCAGGTGGAAAGCAAGGAGATGGCAGTAGTATAGAGGGAGGAATCAGGTGGAAAGCAAGGAGATGGCAGTAGTATAGAGGAAGGAATCAGGTGGAAAGCAAGGAGATGGCAGTAGTATAGAGGGAGGAATCAGGTGGAAAGCAAGGAGATGGCAGTAGTATAGAGGGAGGAATCAGGTGGAAAGCAAGGAGATGGCAGTAGTATAGAGGAAGGAATCAGGTGGAAAGCAAGGAGATGGCAGTAGTATAGAGGGAGGAATCAGGTGGAAAGCAAGGAGATGGCAGTAGTATAGAGGGAGGAATCAGGTGGAAAGCAAGGAGAGGGTGGTAGTATTACTATTACAACAGTTTTTCACCTGACTACTGCATCTATGATGACGCACTGACTTTCTTGGATTATCCTGGGTGACTAACCCTCCGGGGTTAAAAATCCGAAGACACTCTTATATTAGGACTGAAGAAGTTACTCGTGGAAGTCTTCCTTGGTGGTGGTGAGACACAGCCATAGCTTTTTCTTTGAGACAATGGACTTCGAGTTGTCGTAAGTAAACCAGGCAACGACGGAGATATGCTTGGTTAGCGCCTCCACTGTTAGGGTAAGAGGGAATTCTGTCGGTAATCTACAATATTTGGCCGGGTGGCCAAACCGTTAATAGCAATTCTCGCAGGTGTAAGCGCTGACCTGTTATTTATACCGAAAGTATTCCTAGCAGTCCAAGTTTAGTGTATCAAACCATACCACGGGTGGGGATAGAACCCGCGATCAGAGTCTCAAAACTCCAGACGCAACAGTCTGGAGTTTTGACTCTCTGATCGCGGGTTCTATCCCCGCCCGTGATATGGTTTGTTTGCAATCGTGTCATTACGATTTCGTGAGTTAGTTTATCAGTATTGTACGGATAATGCCTCCAACCATGCGCAAGGTGGACGCAAGTTTCCATTTTAATGACTGCGAGGTTCCTGTGCTTAATTTACTTTTAAATATCCTGGCCACATTGGGTAAAGTCTTGTTGTGCGGGATGAGAACAGTACTGCAGCTGAGATCTAGAAAGTGATGTCTGTGTATAGTGGTAAGGAAGTCGTCAGTGTAGAGAAGAAGGGAGACATTGTTAGTTTACTCATTATGTGGTGAAATACGACATTTATTGGGAGAATTAATGCAGATTTGAAAAATACACGAGAAATATATGACAGATAAATGATTTAATACGAGATATAACTACCATTTGCTTTTGTAAACATTGATACACTCTTCGGCATACAATCGCCACCCATCAAGGTTTCTTGACGCTGGTGAGGGGTTCTTGATCTAGGGAACTGGATCTGTGCTCCAGTCCCCTGATTTAAGCCTGAATACCTTCCACGAACCCCCCTCCCACAGGCGCTGTTTAATCCAACGGGTTTATAGCTTCCTTTTGACATTAATGATAATAGAATCATCAATATTGAACATTTTGACAAGTTCAACATCTTGGCACCAGGTTCTAATAACAGCAACAATTAGCTTCTTCACAATTGAACAATCCTGTTTATTGATGCTGCAGTTGAGTTCAGGCTTATGGGGTGGTAGTTAGACGGTAACGACTTGTACTTTAAAAACAGGAATTACATTAGCCATCTTCCACGTATCAAACACTACACCTGACTCACGAAATCGTAATGACACGATTGCAAACAAACCATACCCCGGCCGGGATTGAACCCGCGGTCAGAGAGTCTCAAAACTCCAGACCGTCGCGTTAGCCACTGGACCAGCTAGCCACAATAAGATTCGTCCAACTAGGTATATTTCTACACCATAGGAAGGTTAGCACAGGCACCTCTGTGACCACAAATGCAAGTTTTACAGACGAATCTACAGCTAGCGTGGCCGTGACGAACTCTAGCTCAAGTCCCTTCACTGCCGTCAACATGACTCACGAAATCGTAATGACACGATTGCAAACAAACCATACCCCGGCCGGGATTGAACCCGCGGTCAGAGAGTCTCAAAACTCCAGACCGTCGCGTTAGCCACTAGACCAGCTAGCCACAATAAGATTCATCCAACTAGGTATATTTCTACACCATAGGAAGGTTAGCACAGGCACCACTGTGACCACAAATGCAAGTTTTTACACTACACCTGTTTGAAGTTACGTATTTATTTTTCATTTATCGATCAACCTGTTTGACTACCATAACTCTAGTGACTAATATTACATAATTTATTTTCATAAGGCTCATTAAGGAATTAATAGGATATCGTTTGTGTCTTTTTGTGTGAAAACCGAGAGGAAATAATTATTAAAAATCGGGCACATTTCATTCACTTTGTCAATAAGATGTCCAGAGGCAGTTTTAAGTGGTTGTAATTTTTCTCTAATCTTTGTACTATATACCCGGAAAAACTTTTGTATCTCTAGTAAATTTAATTTAATAGTCCCATTTAGTTTTAATCTCCTCTCATTCTACGTCTCTCCAGAGAGTGGAGATTCAAAGCTCTTTCCTCATATGGGAGATTCCTTATACAATGACCCATTTTAATCATCCTTCTCTGTATGTTCCCCAATGAATTTATATCCATTCTGTAGGAAGGAAACCAAATCTGAGCAGCATAATCTAAGTGAAGCCTTAATAGTGATGTAGAGATATAAAATAACTTGGTTTAGAAAGACACGTAAGCAAACACTATAACATATAACAGAAGTGATCAAGGTCCCAGGACCGAAACGTTTTCTAATAAATATGTTATAGTGTTTGCTTACGTGTCTTTCTAAACCAACTTGTCGGTATTTATTACCAAGGTTTATACCATAAAATAACTTGGACTCCTGATACTTATACTCATATTGTAAGTACAAGTATGTTACCTGTTAACCTTATATCTCACACTTAGGCGCTGTTGTATGAGATTCAGATTTCTGTACAAGAATGGTATACAATACCTACAAGATGAAATTAAGACACATGTGCAACATCTGGGAATCTTTATTGTAGACGTTTCGCCATCCAGTGGCTTTATCAATACAAATTCCAGGACATAACTTAGATAGTTATGTCCTGGAATTTGGATTGTACTGTCTTCAAGTTATGTCCTAGATGGCGAAACGTCTACAATAAAGATACCCAGATGTTGCACATGTGTCTTAATTTCATCTTTTTCACATTCTCTGTGATCAAGGGCTACGTCACCTAGTTTATAACTACGAGAATTATTTTCATTCCCAAGGATTAGGACTTCACACTTATCCACATTAAACTGCATCTGCCACTTTTCAGACCACTGCATTAATTTGTCTAAATTAGTGTCCTCTTCAGAATCTATTATTCGGCGAGTTTACTCATGTCACTCGTTATTTACATGTGCAACATCTGGGTATCTTTATTGTAGACGTTTCGCCATCCAGTGGCTTTATCAATACAGATTCTAGGACATAATTGGAAGACAGTAGAACTATATACAAAAGATGAGGTAATCAGTCCCTCAGCCTTGGAGTTAGTGTTTACAGCATCGTGGTGGAGGAGAATCTGGAGCAAAGGCGAACGAAAGTTCAGGTAAGATCCCAAATGGGATGAGCGGGGAAGAAGGGACAGACGAAGAATAGCTCAGGAGAGGAGTGTTCTTAGTCGTATAAATAGAGCCAGGGTTAACCCAGCAGCGAAGGCGATCGTGGGACAGATATTGAGAAGCTCAGGCTCTTCTGTTGGGACTCCGGTGGGGTGAGCAGGAAGGAAGGGACAGGCGAAGTTTAGCGCTAGAGAGGAGTGTAGAACTGAGCCATGTCTTAACCCAAAAGCTAAGGCGAACGTGGGTCAGAGAATGGTACCTGTCAGAGGTACCTGTCAGCGAATCCAAGGTTATTTGTAAATAGTGTTAGGAGCAGGATCATGCAAGTAGAAAAGGTTGTGTTGGTTTGTGGGTCTGCGAATGTCTTCGTCAAGGAGAGAGGTCCAGTAGTCATGTCGTGTCTCACGTTTGTCTATCTGTCACTGAGCTTCTTCCAGTACAGATTCAGTGCAGGGATGTCTAATTGGCCATGGAGAGACTCGCTTGTGGCGAAGTCTTCCCATCTGACATCAAGCACCCAGCGCAGCGCCTTGTTCTGGACACGCTGCAGTTTAAGTAAGTTGTTTTTGCTGCAAGAGAGAGGGCTAGAGGAGAGTAAGTTATCAGAGGACGCATTAGGGGTTTGTAGAGGTGTAGTTTGGTGTGTTGAGAGGCATGTTTCAGCTTGTAGAGGCCCGCAAAGGCCTTACTAGCTATTGCATGCCTTGAGTGAATGTGTCCGTGTAAACGAAGAAGGTAGTCAAGATTAACGCCAAGGAGAGTGACAGATTGTGTGATGGGGATGTAAGTGCGGGTGTCAGCTGTTTTGAGCTCGACAGGTGATGGAGGATCACGTTTCCTGTAGTTAAAATACGTAATGCTGGATTTAGCTGCATTGGTTTTGATCCTCCATTTTTGTTCCCAGATGGCTATCCTGTCGACCTCATTTTGTGTTTTGTGTGTGAGTGTATCTATATTGGCATGAGTGATAAGTTGTGTAATGTCGTCTGCATAGGCTAGTGTGATGGAGTTGTGGTATACAGGTGTTGGAATGTCGTTAGTGTATAAAATGTAGAGGGTAGGAGAGAGGACAGATCGCTGGGGTACTCCAGCATTTAGTGTGAAGTAGTCAGAGTAACAGCCTTGAAATTTGATTCTCATGGTACGGCCGTCTAGGAAGTTGCAGAGGAGTTTACGAGTAGTGAGAGGCAGGTTCAAGTTAGTGCAGAGTTTGTACTTGAGCCCTTCGTGCCTGTGTCAAAAGCTTTTTCAACGTCTTTTGCAACCAGGGCTGTCCTGTTTCTTTGTTCTGTGTTTATGTGGATGTAGTTGAGAATGATGTTAATGGCATCCTGTGTGGATCTGTGTGCTCTGAAGCCAAACTGGCCATCAGAAAGTAGAGAGTTGTGTTCCAGGTATCTGCGAAGGCGATGGTTGATGAGTTTTTCAGAGTTTTCCTAAAGTTTCAAGGAGGCTGATAGGGCGATAGTTTCTAGGATCAGAGTGGTCTTTATTGGGTTTAGGAAGGAGGATAGCAGTAGCAGCTTAGAAGAGGGAAGGGAAGTATCCAGAGGCAAGGGAGGCATTGAGGAGGTTAGTGTAGGCAGTAATGATAGAGTCAGGAAGGTGTTTTAGGATAATATGGTTTAGGCCAGAGGCACCAGGAGCCTTGGGAGGAAGGTGTCTGAGGAGAGTTTTAATGTCTGTGTTGGTGAAAGGAGTGTCGAGTTCTTGGGAGGAGGTAAGAGAGTTCAGATGGATGTGGCTATCTGGTGGTGTTTCTTGTGTGTGTGCAGTGTTCCAGTGTTCTATGTTCTGAATGTGTCGAATAACGTTAGGGTGAGGTGGGTGAGGGTGGAAGATGTTCTCCCAGATGTGTTTGAAGATGTTAGTAGCAGCCTGCGGGTCTGAGGTGTGTGTGTTGTTGTGGGTGATGTGTTTGAATTTGTTGGTGGGAGTTGTGCCTCTGATTTTTTTGATAAAGTTCCAGAAGGCTTTAGTGTTTTTAATACTCTGTTTGTCTCCTTGTTGTATGAGTTGTGACCAGTGATTGTTGTGGTCTTGGTCTAGGCTGTGTAGAACGTTGTTTCTAAGGTAAGTGAGATCTAATCGGACTTGATTAAATCTGTGTTGTAGAGGAAGCGGTTGTGGTAGCAGATAATTAGTCTTCTTGTTCTGATTGAGGGTTTGAAGGAATAACGAGTGGTGTGAGTTTTCTTTGGTATTGCGATGTTGGCTGCTTGTGTAATGGTGTCCTGGATGAGATCAAGTTGAGTGTCGATGTCAAAGATAGGTTTGTTGTAGTCCTAGGTGAGGTTAGTATTGTCTATGTGTTGTTTTTCAAAGCATCCCAGTCAGCGTTCTTGTACGAGAAGGAAGGTGTGGCCGGGATGAGGATAGGGTTGGAGGAGATGTGTTAGATGACTGGGATGTGATCAGAGCCTGTAATAGGGCCAGGCGAGATGTAGTATTGAAATAGAGAGCTGGCTCGGTTTGCCAGAATGATGTCTGGTTTGCCTTGGCCAGTGTGGTTGTAGGTGTTGAAGTCTGGGCCGAGATGAATTAGGTGTTTATGGTTTGTGAAGTTGAGTGATTGGTGACCAAGTTGGTTGTTACTGGTGTGATGAAAGGCTGTGTGATTGGCATTCATGTCAGCTAGTAGGTATGTTTGTGTGTTGGTGTAGTTGAAGACTAAGGAAAGGTCGTGTATGTTGAGAATAGTGCTTGGGCGAGCATAGGTGGTGAAAAAGATAAAGGGGCCAAGGTGGGTGTGTATTCTGACCGCAAGACAGTGTTGGTGTATAAAAGGGATTGGGAGAAATTCGTGTTTTATGTTGGATTTGACAAGAATGGCAACCCCATCGTGGGGATCATAGGGGGACTGTAGTGCAGTATAACCATAATGGCGGATACGTTGAGGGGCTTTGAGGCAGGTACTGTTTAGCAAAACAATATCTGGCCTCTCTGCTTCAAGGAGCTCGGCCAGTAGGTGTCTAATTGTAAAGTAAGAATGTACGTTGAACTGAATCACCTTAAACATGATTTAATGGTTTCGTCATAGCAAAGTTAATGTCGGGGGAGGAGTTTGGATTAAAGCTCGTGATAGTGGTGCCATCAGTAGATGTGTGTTTGTAGGTGCTACAGACCCATTTCCTGGAGGGGGAGGAAGAGATGGATCTGTTTTTATGTTCTTTGGTCTGTATATCAGAAGTTGGGGCAGGTTTAAGGTTGAGTGGATTTCGTTTGGAGGAGGAGTTGGATCTGGATGAAGTCTTGGATGTGGTGGAGGAGGAGAGGGCGATGGTGGATGCAGAGGAAGTGGAAGTTTTGGTAATGGAGGAAGAAGTGGGTAAAGAGGTGGGGGGAGTAGTAGAAGTAGTTAAGAGGGGTAGGGGCTGAGGGGTGTTGTTGGGAGTGAAGTGTGGTAGGGGAGGAGGAGAGCAGGAGGGTGTAGGAAGAGGGGGAGTGGGAGAGGTTGCAGGGGGTTTAGAAGAGAAGCAAGAAGAAGGGATGATTAGTGAGGGAAGATTGTTAGCAGACAAGATTAGGTTAAGGACATGTGAGTAGTCTGATTGGTAAGCTTGAGAGATTACCACCACAGAGTGGGCAGCAGTGGCGAGTTGACAGTTTTGTAGTCTAGTGTGGGTGTATGTGTAGATGGAGAGGTGTTTGTAGTCTGTGTGTTGGTGTTTGATATGTGTTGGGTAGAAGAGGTAGACCAAGTGCGTGGGGAGGCCCAGGCATCGGGGGTGGGGGAGGGAGGTTTGGTAGAGGAGGGAGGTGCAGGGAAGGGGTTGGGGAGGGGAGGTTGGCCTGCTCTGAGGGAGGAGAGAATGTCTTTTCTAGAAGGGCAGGAATTTGCAACTGCAGTGTGTGACCCGCCGCAGTTAGAACATTTAAGGGGGAGATTGCAGGTATTCCAGAAGTGGCCAGTTGCTGAACATCTGGAGCAGACTTGTGTAGATGTGAATGTGTTTTTGTCGTGGCCGAATTTGTAGCATTTAAGACATTGTGTGATTAGGTGGAAGTTCGGAGTGAAGAGAGTGTTTGGAGGAATGCAGATGGTCTTGGCAAAGATTCCTTGACTGAAGAGTGTAGAGGCGTCAGAAGGAGTAGAACAGCGTATTTTGAGAATGATAGAGTTTTCGGGTCTGTTAATATCATCAACAGAGACTTTGTTCTTAGTACTGATATCTTTTATTAAGTCTTCTTTGTCTGTGTCATAGGCTGTCAGGAGAGAGTAGTCTACGTGTTTAGCAATGACTGTGCTTTTGGCACGGTGCTCAGGAGTCCAAATAATGGTGAAGCCTGCGTTGAGAAGTTTTTGTCTGGTATCGCTTGAGGTGTACGTTTCGTAAGAATGTTTGTCAAGAAGGAGTTTGAAGCCTGAGTTGATTTTAAAGACTTTAAGTTGAGGTGCACCAGTGATCTGATATAATAAATTTTCAGGACAGATAGTGGCATCAGGATTAGGGAATTTGAGGTTTAGCGAGAAGGAAATGGATTTAGAAGAAGCAGAGGCAGGTGTGGGCAGTTGGGGAGAGTGGAAGGGGGGTGGGAGGTGGAAGGCAACGAAGGCATCGTCTAATTACGAAAAGATGAAATTGGCGGTGACAATCGGCCAAAAAGTGAGAGTACTCAGGTAGGCAAGTACGTGTAAGTAGACACACGTACTTGCCTGGCGCAGGACACTGAGGAGGTGAACTGTAGCTTGATGGAGCACTGTATATCCTGAGCAGCGGCGAGACTGGCTGTATGGTGTAAAGTCAACAGGCGTAGAGAATTCAGGCAGCAACAGGCTTCCTGCCCTTGGGTAGGCAACCACCGATGCACCAACCCTGATGGTGGAGAGGAAGACGAAGGTCCAGCAAGCACCACTCTAAGCGAAGTCTCTCCCAACACGGGGTAATTCGAGAGAGGCCAGATTGTAGATGTGCGAGTGATTTGTTGTGTGACCTTTCTTTCATAACTTGTCAGACACTGCAACATCATGGAATCTTGGTTCAGAGGACATCTACAAGACCTTCTTCACGGCTGCTACAACTAACCCATCTCTTTGGGAAGGATCTACTTCCACTGGGGAATCCCGCCTACCAGTGACTACGCCCTCGTCTGCTGCACGTCCTTATCCACTGACGCCTATATAACCGCCAGTCTTCTTGCCTTTGCTCCAGATTCTCCTCCACCATGATGCTTTAAACACTAACTCCAAGGCTGAGGGACTGATTACCTCATCTTTTGTATATAGTTCTACTGTCTTCCACTTATGTCCTAGAATCTGTATTGATAAAGCCACTGGATGGCGAAACGTCTACAATAAAGATATCCAGATGTTGCACATGTGTCTTAACTTTCATATTGTCAGTATTTTATACCTTTCTTGCACACTTGTTATTCCTTCATCTAAGTCACTAATGTAAAATATGAGCAACAATGGACCCAAAACTGGTCCTTGTGGAACTCCACGAGTTACTGGTCCCTTTTCAGACTATACCCCATTAATGCAAACTCTCTCTTATTGGTTAGCCATGTCTTGACCCATATTAGAATTTTATCTCCTATACCATGAGCTGCCACTTAAGAATCTCTTGTGAGGTACTAGCGAAAGCTTTACTAATATCCAATACACAACATCATATTCGTCATCGTTGTCTACTGCCTCAAATGATTTATTATAAACGTCAGTAAATTTGTCAGACAGTGAGCGACCTCTTGTGAATCCATGCGAATAAGAACATAAGAAAGAAGGAACACTGCAACAGACCTACTGACCCATGCGGCGCAGGTCCATGTTAGCCCAATGACCCACCCAGTCTGGTCACCTACACTCAAGGAAGGAGCACGGCACCAGACCCAGAAGCACAAGCTAGTCAGGTCCAACTCACACCCATCCACACCCACTCATGTATTTATCTAACCTATTTTTAAAACTACACAACGTTTTAGCCTCAATAACTGTACTCGGGAGTTTGTTCCACTCATCCACAACTCTATTACCAAACCAGTGCTTTTCTATATCCTTCCTGAATCTGAATTTTTCCAACTTGAAACCATTGTTGCGAGTCCTGTCTTGGCTGGAAATTTTCAGCACGCTATTTACATCCCCTTTATTTATTCCTGTTTTCCATTTATACACCTCGATCATATCCCCCCTAATTCTACGTCTTTCGAGAGAGTGCAGATTCAGGGCCTCAGTCTATCCTCATAGAGAAGATTTCTGATATATGGGATCATCTTTGTCATCCTCCTCTATACGTTTTCCAGAGCATTTATATCCATTCTGTAATACGGTGACCAGAACTGTGCAGCATAGTCTAAATGAGGCCTAACCAAGGATATATAGAGTTGAAGAACAACCTTAGGACTTCTATTATTTATACTTCTAGATATGAAGCCAAGAATTCTGTTAGCTTTATTGCGAGCACTAATGCACTGTTGTCTTGGTTTTAGATTACTGCTAACCAGAACTCATGAATCCTATTCGCAATCAGTAGTATTAAGATCTACATTATTTAGTTTTTATGACCTCCGGGTTTAGCGCTTCCCCCTTGATTATAATAATAATTAGTTTATATGTGGCATGGTTATTTTCCTGTCCAACATTTAGAACTTTGCATTTATCCATATTAAACTGTAATAAAGTTGGTAGAATTACCGACAGCATGTAAAGTAAAAGGACACAAGTGCAACTAATGTGACATTTATTGTGGCAACGTGTCGCTCTCCAGGAGCTTTATCAAGCCGTTACAAACAGTACATGGACACACAGGGTATATATAGGCTCAGAGTGAGGAGCATTACTAGTGGTAGTAGTAGTAGTGATATAAGTAGTAGTAGTAGTAGTAGTAATACAACTTGCACATGAGTAAAGGATATAAAAGTTATTACTTGGGAAAAATAAAAATTGGTTAGACAAATATTTCTGAAACTTCAAATGGTATAAAATACCGACAGGTTGTTAGGTATTTTATACCGTTGCATATGTGTCTTACCTAACAAATATTTCTATTGGAGGCTGGATAGAGAAGGTCTGTTTCAATGTTCATTCTCTGTAATGTGCTTGTGTAGTATTAACAGGAGAGACTATGTGATGGCAGGGTTTACTGTTTTCAGGAGGATTCTTGCTAAGACTTCGGAGATGGTGAAGCTGCCTTTGTTTTGTTTAATTGTATTAGAACAGCTATTAGTGAAGATTCAAGGCACTTGCGTCTGAGGAAATTAGTTTCTTTGATCACTAGTTGGGCGTCTCTGAATTTCAGGAGATGATTGGTGGAATTTCGGTGTTGTACACAGGCGCTGTTCAAGTTATCGTTCCTACATGCGTAAATGTGTTCCTTGAGGCGGGTGTCGAGGTTTCTTGCTGTTTCACCTACATAAATCTTGTCGCAGCCTCCACAGGGTATAGTGTAAACCCCTGCATTGACTGGTTCGTGGTGCTTGGATTTTGTTCTGGTTTGATCCTTTATCGAAGTGCTGGAAGCGATGGCGACTCTGGTGTTAGCTTGTGAAAGTACTTTAGAAACGTTCAGTGCAACCTGACTGTTGGGAAGAATTATAACTTTGTTGGGAGTGGTGTTGGTGCGTGGAGAATTAATGATCTGAAGAGCTCTTTTCTTGCAGTCTTTGAAGAAAAAGGAAGGAAAATGTAAATCTGTGAAGGTTCGGTAAATGTATGTACATTCGTCGTCAAGAAACTCAGGACTACAAATTCGGTATTATGCTCTTAGGAAAAACCCGATGATGATGCCTCTTTTGGTCTTACTATCTTGACTGGAATAGAAGTGTGTGAGATCGTTTTTATTGGTAGGTTTCCGATAAACTTGAAATCTCATGTGCAAATTGTATTACTACTACTACTACTATTACTACTTATATCACTACTACTACTACTACTACCACTAGTATTGCACCTCACTCTGAGCCTATAAATACCCTGTGTGTCAATGTACTGTTTGTAACGGCTTGATAAAGCTCCTGGAGAGCGAAACGTTGCCACAATAAAATGTCACATTAGTTGCACTTGTGTCTTTTTACTTTATATATTAAACTACATCTGCCACTTCTCCGACCATTGCATCAGTCTATTCAAATCATCCTGGAGTGCTCTCCTGTCCTCATTAGAATGAATTGGACGGTCTATTTTGGTGTCATCATCAAATTTGCTTATGTCGCTATTTATTCCCTCATCTATGTCGTTTATGTGAATTGTGGAAAACGGGCCCAACACTGACCCCTGTGGAACACCGCTTGTGAGGTGCCTCCATTCTGATTTCTCCTCATTTCTGCAAACTCTCTGCTGCCTATTTGTCAGCCATGCCTCTACCCAGGAAAAAATTTCTCCTCCTATTCCATGTGCCTTAAGTTTCCTCAATAGCCTCTGGTGTGGAACTCTATCGAAAGCCTTATTGAAGTCCATATACACAATATCGTATTCATTACCATGATCTACCTCCTCAAACACCTTAGTGAAAAATATTAGTAAATTCGTAAGACAGGAACGCCATTTTGTAAAACCGTGTTGAGATTCATTAATCAATCTGTGCCTGTCAAGATGGCTACGAATTGCTTCGGCTATTACTGATTCCATAAATTTTCCACTATGGAGGTAAGGCTTATTGGTGTATAGTTTGAAGCCAAGGACCTGTCACCTGCCTTGTAAATAGGTATTATATTTGCCATTTTCTACTTATCAGGCACTATGCCAGTTTGTAGTGATATATTAAAAAGATTAGCCAAAGGTATGCTAAGTTCCTCTTTACATTCCTTTAACACCCTTGCAAACAGCTCATCAGGGCCTGGGGATTTGTTAGGTTTTAGTTTCTCTATTTGTCTGAGGACCATGTCACTAGTTACCGCAATCGTGCGTAGTTTATTATCGTCCTGTTCTATATAATCTATTATTTCAGGAATAACGCTTGTATTTTCCTGGGAGAAAACTGAGAGGAAGTAGGTATTGAGAATTTCACACATATCCTTATCACTGTCAGTGATCTGACCTGAGTTACTTTTAAGTGGGCCAATCTTGTCCCTAATCTTACTTCTGTATACCTGAAAGAACCTTTTTGGGTTAGTCTTGAATCCCTTGCGATGTTAGCCTCATAATCCCTTTTTGCTTTTCTTATTCCTTTCTTTATTTCTCTCTTTAATTGAATGTATTGATTCCTTAACTGCCCATCCCCTCTTTTGATATGCCTATACATGCCTCTCTTTTGACCAATGAGATGTTTTAATCTATTGTTCATCCATTTGGGATCAATTTTGTTAGAACTAATTTCCGTACTCGGAACAAAAGTTGTCTGGGCAGCTAGAACTATGCTCTGAAAAACGTTATATTGGCAACCAAGATCACCTACCTGACCCATAGTTAGGACATCCCAATTTAGCCCATCCAGGTAATTTTTCAGTCTCATGAAATCGGCAAAGCGAAAATCTGCGACAGAGATTTGATTGCAGTTATCTGGGTAATTCCCTGATATATTGAAACTAAGTGATTTGTGATCACTTTCCCCAAGCTCATCATTAACCTCAAGATTATTAATTAGTGAATCTTTGTTGGCAAGAACCAAGTCAAGCAGATTGTTTCCTCTAGTTGGTTCTGTCACAACCTGTTCTAGAAAGCAATCCTGAACCGTATCAAGAAAGTCACTAGACTTAAGATTTCCTGTCATATTGTTCCAATCAATTTATCTAAAGTTAAAATCTCCCATTAATCAAATTATTCATGATTAAGTTGCTTCCAATAATATCAGCTATAATTGAGTAATATCAGCTATTATTGAATAATATCAGCTATACTTGCAATATTAGGTCCAATCTATAATCTTAGGCCGGCATGGAGAGGTAGGAGAGCCTTGGCTCTTACGTTTGTCATATTAATTATCACTTTGTTACGTTTTTACTTATTTCCAAAGATTCTGAAATTATTCTTCCGTCGTTTTTATCTTCTCAGAAGATAAATCATACACATGTATATGCATGAAAAAATGTTAACGAATGTAGTACATGAATGATAAAATCAAATATATGAATGAAGTATCGGGAACATAAACGTATACATGTATGATAGAGAATACACATGAATAGTGTGTATGTGTGTGAGCAACCAGAGAATATTTGCATGAAAAAGTAATATGTAAATTCCGATTTGTTAAAAATTAAAACAGCAACACTGGTGGAGGGGTGGAGGAGGGTGACTGTGTTATTGGTGGAGGGGTGGAGGAGGGTGACTGTGTTATTGGTGGAGGGGTGGAGGAGGGTGACTGTGTTATTGGTGGAGGGGTGGAAGAGGGTGACTGTGTTATTGGTGGAGGGGTGGAGGAGGGTGACTGTGTTATTGGTGGAGGGGTGGAGGAGGGTGACTGTGTTATTGGTGGAGGGGTGGAGGAGGGTGACTGTGTTATTGGTGGAGGGGTGGAGGAGGGTGACTGTGTTATTGGTGGAGGGGTGGAGGAGGGTGACTGTGTTATTGGTGGAGGGGTGGAGGAGGGTGACTGTGTTATTGGTGGAGGGGTGGAGGAGGGTGACTGTGTTATTGGTGGAGGGGCGGAGGAGGGTGACTGTGTTATTGGTGGAGGGGTGGAGGAGGGTGACTGTGTTATTGGTGGAGGGGTGGAGGAGGGTGACTGTTATTGGTGGAGGGGTGGAGGAGGGTGACTGTTATTGGTGGAGGGGTGGAGGAGGGTGACTGTTATTGGTGGAGGGGTGGAGGAGGGTGACTGTGTTATTGGTGGAGGGGTGGAGGAGGGTGACTGTGTTATTGGTGGAGGGGTGCAGGAGGGTGACTGTGTTATTGGTGGAGGGATGGAGGAGGGTGACTGTGTTATTGGTGGAGGGGTGGAGGAGGGTGACTGTTATTGGTGGAGGGGTGGAGGAGGGTGACTGTGTTATTGGTGGAGGGGTGGAGGAGGGTGACTGTTATTGGTGGAGGGGTGGAGGAGGGTGACTGTTATTGGTGGAGGGGTGGAGGAGGGTGACTGTGTTATTGGTGGAGGGGTGGAGGAGGGTGACTGTGTTATTGGTGGAGGGGTGGAGGAGGGTGACTGTTATTGGTGGAGGGGTGGAGGAGGGTGACTGTGTTATTGGTGGAGGGGTGGAGGAGGGTGACTGTGTTATTGGTGGAGGGGTGGAGGAGGGTGACTGTGTTATTGGTGGAGGGGTGGAGGAGGGTGACTGTGTTATTGGTGGAGGGGTGGAGGAGGGTGACTGATATTGATGGAGGGGTGGAGGAGGGTGACTGTTATTGGTGGAGGGGTGGATGTTATTGGTGTAGTGGCGGAGGAGGGTGACTGTGTTATTGGTGTAGGAGCGGAGGAGGGTGACTGTGTTGTTGGTGGCTGGGATGGTAGTGGCAATATAGAGGCTAGTAACCCCTTCTCCTGTAGAGATTTACTAAAAAAGAGAAGAAGAAAAACTTTATAAAACTGGGATGCTTAAATGTGCGTGGATGTAGTGCGGATGACAAGAAACAGATGATTGCTGATGTTATGAATGAAAAGAAGTTGGATGTCCTGGCCCTAAGCGAAACAAAGCTGAAGGGGGTAGGGGAGTTTCGGTGGGGGGAAATAAATGGAATTAAATCTGGAGTATCTGAGAGAGTTAGAGCAAAGGAAGGGGTAGCAGTAATGTTGAAGGATCAGTTATGGAAGGAGAAAAGAGAATATGAATGTGTAAATTCAAGAATTATGGTGATTAAAGTAAAGGTTGGATGCGAAAAGTGGGTCATAATAAGCGTGTATGCACCTGGAGAAGAGAGGAATGTAGAGGAGAGAGAGAGATTTTGGGAGATTTTAAGTGAATGTATAGGAACCTTTGAACCAAGTGAGAGAGTAATTGTGGTAGGGGACCTGAATACTAAAGTAGGAGAAACTTTTAGAGAGGGTGTGGTAGGTAAGTTTGGAGTGCCAGGTGTAAATGATAATGGGAGTCCTTTGATTGAACTTTGTATAGAAAGGGGTTTAGTTATAGGTAATGCATATTTTAAGAAAAAGAGGATAAATAAGTATACAATATATAATGTAGGGCGAAATGACAGTAGTTTGTTGGATTATGTATTGGTAGATAAAAGACTGTTGAGTAGACTTCAGGATGTACATGTTTATAGAGGGGCAACAGATATATCAGATCACTTTCTAGTTGTAGCTACACTGAGAGTAAAAGGTAGATGGGATACAAGGAGAATAGAAGCATCAGGGAAGAGAGAGGTGAAGGTTTATAAACTAAAAGAGGAGGCAGTTAGGGTAAGATATAAACAGCTATTGGAGGATAGATGGGCTAATGAGAGCATAGGCAATGGGGTCGAAGAGGTATGTGGAATGTTTAAAAATGTAGTGTTAGAGTGTTCAGCAGAAGTTTGTGGTTACAGGAAAGTGGGTGCAGGAGGGAAGAGGAGCGATTGGTGGAATGATGATGTAAAGAGAGTAGTAAGGGAGAAAAAGTTAGCGTATGAGAAGTTCTTACAAAGTAGAAGTGATGCAAGGAGGGAAGAGTATATGGAGAAAAAGAGAGAGGTTAAGAGAGTGGTGAAGCAATGTAAAAAGAGAGCAAATGAGAGAGTGGGTGAGATGTTATCAACAAATTTTGTTGAAAATAAGAAAAAGTTTTGGAGTGAGATTAACAAGTTAAGGAAGCCTAGAGATCAAATGGATTTGTCAGTTAAATATAGGAGAGGAGTGTTATTAAATGGAGAGTTAGAGGTATTGGAAAGATGGAGGGAATATTTTGAGGAATTGTTAAATGTTGATGAAGATAGGGAAGCTGTGATTTCGTGTATAGGGCAAGGAGGAATAACATCTTGTAGGAGTGAGGAAGAGCCAGTTGTGAGTGTGGGGGAAGTTCGTGAGACAGTAGGTAAAATGAAAGGGGGTAAGGCAGCCGGGATTGATGGGATGAAGATAGAAATGTTAAAAGCAGGTGGGGATATAGTTTTGGAGTGGTTGGTGCAATTATTTAATAAATGTATGGAAGAGGGTAAGGTACCTAGGGATTGGCAGAGAGAATGCATAGTTCCTTTGTATAAAGGCAAAGGGGACAAAAGAGAGTGCAAAAATTATAGGGGGATAAGTCTGTTGAGTATACCTGGTAAAGTGTATGGTAGAGTTATTATTGAAAGAATTAAGAGTAAGACGGAGAATAGGATAGCAGATGAACAAGGAGGCTTTAGGAAAGGTAGGGGGTGTGTGGACCAGGTGTTTACAGTTCAAATTTTTCAAATTCAATTCAATTCAAAGTTTATTCTCTATAAGGATTACAATGCTGAGTTTACAGAAATTTGGTTATTGTTTGGTTTACATGTAGTAAAATTGTGATTACAGAGTGTACCACTAGAACGCTTAGCATGGCTAGGCATTTCGGGCATACTTAGTTCTATTCTTAATTGTAAAATATTACAAATTATGAGGTAAGTTGGTATTATGGCTAAGTGACTAAATACTAGTTTATGAGTTTAGCAATGTGAATGCTTTTGTTTTGGCACAGTATATAGTTTCAGTATTGGAGTATCACATGATTCATCATTTTAAGACTGAGATTAATATTTCTGTTTATGGTCAAATGAGTGAGCGAGTGTAAGTGTGAACCACCAGGTGGTATTCGTGTAGTTAGTTGACGGGGTGTATCAGGGAGATAAGATGTTTTCTAATGGTAGTTTTGAAGGTGATGAATGTGTCTGCAGTTCTAGAGTTCTCAGGTAGGGTATTCCAGATTTTAGGGCCTTTGACATACATTGAATTTTTGTAAAGGTTTACCTGGAGTTTACCTGGAGAGAGTTCCGGGGGTCAACGCCCCCGCGGCCCGGTCTGTGACCAGGCCTCCTGGTGGATCAGAGCCTGATCAACCAGGCTGTTGCTGCTGGCTGCACGCAAACCAACGTACGAGCCACAGCCCGGCTGATCCGGAACTAACTTTAGGTGCTTGTCCAGTGCCAGCTTGAAGACTGCCAGGGGTCTGTTGGTAATCCCCCTTATGTGTGCTGGGAGGCAGTTGAACAGTCTCGGGCCCCTGACACTTATTGTATGGTCTCTTAACGTGCTAGTGACACCCCTGCTTTTCATTGGGGGGATGTTGCATCGTCTGCCAAGTCTTTTGCTTTCGTAGTGAGTGATTCTCGTGTGCAAGTTCGGTACTAGTCCCTCTAGGATTTTCCAGGTGTATATAATCATGTATCTCTCCCTCCTGCGTTCCAGGGAATACAGGTTTAGGAACCTCAAGCGCTCCCAATAATTGAGGTGTTTTATCTCCGTTATGCGCGCCGTGAAAGTTCTCTGTACATTTTCTAGGTCGGCAATTTCACCTGCCTTGAAAGGAGCTGTTAGTGTGCAGCAATATTCCAGCCTAGATAGAACAAGTGACCTGAAGAGTGTCATCATGGGCTTGGCCTCCCTAGTTTTGAAGGTTCTCATTATCCATCCTGTCATTTTTCTAGCAGATGCGATTGATACAATGTTATGGTCCTTGAAGGTGAGATCCTCCGACATGATCACTCCCAGGTCTTTGACGTTGGTGTTTCGCTCTATTTTGTGGCCAGAATTTGTTTTGTACTCTGATGAAGATTTAATTTCCTCATGTTTACCATATCTGAGTAATTGAAATTTCTCATCGTTGAACTTCATATTGTTTTCTGCAGTCCACTGAAAGATTTGGTTGATGTCCGCCTGGAGCTTTGCAGTGTCTGCAATGGAAGACACTGTCATGCAGATTCGGGTGTCATCTGCAAAGGAAGACACGGTGCTGTGGCTGACATCCTTGTCTATGTCGGACACGGGGAATGTCGTAGAGATGTTTGTTTCTGGTGTTATGCCTGTGGGTTCTGTCACAACTATCAAGAAAGCGTTTTAGGTCAAGGTTGATATTAGAGTTTAAGGCCCTGTAGATATAGATTGCACAGTAGTAAGTGTGGATGTACTGAACTGGGAGTAAGTTTAGATCTTTGAAGAGTGGGGGGGGGGTGTGCTGCCAGGGATGGGATTTAGTGATTATTCTTACTGCAGCTTTTTGTTGGGTTATTATTGGCTTTAGGTGTGTTGCTGTAGTTGATCCCCAAGCACAAATAGCATAGGTGAGGTATGGATAAATAAGTGAGTGGTATAGTGTGAGAAGGGCATTTTGCGGCACGTAGTATCGTATCTTGGAGAGGATCCCAACCGTTTTGGATACTTTTTTGGCTATATGCTGGATATGGGTGCTGAAATTCAGGTTGTTGTCAAGGTATAAGCCTAGGAATTTTCCCCCATTATTTCTGGTAATTAGAGTGTTGTCAATCTTAATGTTAATTTGTGCATCTCCTGCTCTGCTACCAAACATAATATAGTAAGTTTTGTCAGTGTTAAGCGTAAGTTTATTGGCTGTCATCCAAGTCGATATTTTAATCAGCTCCTCATTCACAATGGTGTTGAGGGTGGCAAGATTAGGGTGAGAGATGACATAAGTCGTGTCATCAGCAAAGAGAATGGGTTTCAGGTGTTGGGATACGTTTGGAAGGTCATTGATGTATATGAGGAAGAGCAGGGGACCAAGGACACTTCCCTGCGGAACTCCAGAATCAAGTGGCCGTGTTGCTGATGCTGTGTCTTTAATGGTGACGTACTGATACCTATTAGTAATGTAAGATTTGAAATAAGCAAGCGCATGGCCTCTTATACCGTAGTGGTCAAGTTTGTGGAGTAGGATTTCGTGGTTTACTGTGTCAAAAGCTTTTCTTAGGTCAATAAAAATTCCTAGTGGATATTCCTTATTTTCCAATGCTGTGTAAAGCAGATCTAGCATTTTCATGATTGCATCATTAGTGCTTTTATTTTTCCTGAATCCAAACTGGCAGGGGTTGAGTATGTTTTGAGCCGTTATAAATGAATACAGTCTCCTGTGCACGAGTTTCTCAAAGATTTTAGGTAGCAATGGTAAGTTAGATATTGGCCTATAGTTGTTTAAGTCTGTAGGGTCACCACCTTTATGTATTGGTGTAACCCTTGCCATCTTGAGTAGTTTCGGGAAGGTGCTAGTCTCTATTGACTTGTTAAAAAGTAATGAAATAGCATGCGAAAGGACATGGGCCGCTCGCTTGTACAGTAATGGTGGGACATGAGACAGATTCCCTGAGTTATTTTTAAGTGACTTTATGATCTCAATGACTTCCGTGGGCTCAGTTGGTGCAAGATAGAAGGAATTAGGGAAATTTCCATCTAGGTAGTCCCCGGCATGGGCATTGGTATGTGGGATTTTACTGGCGAGATTAGATCCTATGTTTGAGAAGAAGTCGTTTATCTTGTTAGCTGTGTCAGTGGGATGTAGTGGTGTTTCATTAGGTTTAGTTAGGACAATATTCTTGGTTTTTCTCAGTTTGTGGGTCCCTAGAATCTGAGAGAGTGTTTTCCAGGTCTTTTTTATATCTCCTCTAGTGTCTGTGAATCTACTGGAGTAGTATAGTTGTTTGGCTTTTTTTATTACTTTGGTGAGAGCTGATGAATAGTGTTTAAGAGTATCTTTGTGTATTAAGCCCTGTCTATATTGCTTTTCATATTGGTGTTTCTTGTCAATGGATTTCAGAATGGTGCTGGTTAGCCATGGGCAACCAAGCCGTTTGTTTGTGATCTGTTTTGTTTTTATAGGACAATGTTTGTTGTATAGTCTAAGTAATTTGTTAAGAAAGATGTCTGTCCAGTCATCAATACCATTGGCCTTGGAGAATTCTGTAGGCCAATCAACAGTCTCTAGGTCAGCTGTGAACTTCCTTACTGAGGCCTCGTCATGGAGTCTAAATGAGACTTTGTTGTATTCAAGTGGTGGTTTACTAATGTTTGTCAGGAGGAAGGTAGGGTAGTGGTCTGTAGTGCTATCTGTGATTATCCCTGATTTAAGGGGGGCTAGTATATTGGTCCATATGTGGTCTATTATGGTTGCACTTGTCTCAGTGAGCCTGGTTGGTTTAGTTATTGTTGGTATGAGAAGTGTGTTGTTCATATTGTTGATGAAATCAGTTACAGGCTGATCATCTAGTAAGCCAAGGTTGATGTTGAAGTCTCCAGCTAAGAGAAGGTGGTGCTTATTCATTTGTCTGTTTGTTATTAGTGACTTTAATTTCTCACTGAAATTTGGGATGTTTGTGTGAGGTATCCGGTAAATGGCACCGATTGTTATAGGCGTCTTAAGGTTTTTTACAGTAAAATTAGCAAAAATGTATTCCCCATATTCATCACTAAAGCAAGTGGTGCTAAGACAAGATAATTGGTTAGAGTAATAGATTGCAATACCACCCCCAACTTGGTTTGTTCTGCAGTTGTGAATTGCTGTGTATCCTGGTAGAGGGTAGATATCTATTGTGTCCTGCTTAAGCCAGGTCTCAGTAAGAATAATGCAGGAGAAGGGTGTCTTTAGTGATTCAAGGAGTGTTAGGAGGTCATCATAGTGTTTGCTTAAGGACCTGATGTTGTAGTTAAGTACTGATAGACTTTTAGCATTGTTTAGGATAGTGGTGGCTTGTGATGCTGTGTAATAAAGGCAGTTACTTTCCAATAGGTTTTGATTGGGTGTAAGATTATGGAGGTTTAGATCAGTGAAACATATAAGTGAACAGTATTTAGATAAGGCTAAAGAGGTCTGTGGCATTTATGGATTTGGAAAAGGTGTATGACAGGGTGGATAGGGGGGCAATGTGGCAGATGTTGCAGGTGTATGGTGTAGGAGGTAGGTTACTGAAAGGAGTGAAGAGTTTTTACGAGGATAGTGAGGCTCAAGTTAGAGTATGTAGGAAAGAGGGAAATTATTTCCCAGTAAAAGTAGGCCTTAGACAAGGATGTGTGATATCACCGTGGTTGTTTAATATATTTATAGATGGGGTTGTAAGAGAAGTAAATGCGAGGGTCTTGGCAAGAGGCGTGGAGTTAAAAGATAAAGAATCACACATAAAGTGGGAGTTGTCACAGTTGCTCTTTGCTGATGACACTGTGCTCTTGGGAGATTCTGAAGAGAAGCTGCAGAGGTTGGTGGATGAATTTGGTAGGGTGTGCAAAAGAAGAAAATTAAAAGTGAATACAGGAAAGAGTAAGGTGATGAGGATAACAAAAAGATTAGGTGATGAAAGATTGGATATCAGATTGGAGGGAGAGCGTATGGAGGAGGTGAATGTATTCAGATATTTGGGAATGGACGTGTCAGCGGATGGGTCTATGAAAGATGAGGTGAATCATAGAATTGATGAGGGGAAAAGGATGAGTGGTGCACTTATGAGTCTGTGGAGATAAAGAACTTTGTCCTTGGTGGCAAAGAGGGGAATGTATGAGAGTATAGTTTCACCAACGCTCTTATATGGGTGTGAAGCATGAGTGATGAATGTTGCAGCGAGGAGAAGGCTGGAGGCAGTGGAGATGTCATGTCTGAGGGCAATGTGTGGTGTGAATATAATGCAGAGAATTCGTAGTTTGGAAGTTAGGAGGAGGTGCGGGATTTCCAAAACTGTTGTCCAGAGGGCTGAGGAAGAGTTGTTGAGGTGGCTCGGACATGTAGAGAGAATGGAACGAAACAGAGTGACTTCAAGAGTGTATCAGTCTGTAGTGGAAGGAAGGCGGGGTAGGGGTCGGCCTACGAAAGGTTGGAGGGAGGGGGTAAAGGAGGTTTTGTGTGCGAGGGGCTTGGACTTCCAGCAGGCATGCGTGAGCGTGTTTGATAGGAGTGAATGGAGACAAATAGTTTTTAATACTTGACGTGCTGTTGGAGTGTGAGCAAAGTAACATTTATGAAGGGGTTCAGGGAAACCGGCAGGCCGGACTTGAGTCCTGGAGATGGGAAGTACAGTGCCTGCACTCTGAAGGAGGGATGTTAATGTTGCAGTTTAAAAACTGTAGTGTAAAGCACCCTTCTGGCAAGACAGTGATGGAGTGAATGATGGTGAAAGTTTTTCTTTTTTCGGGCCACCCTGCCTTGGTGGGAATAGGCCAGTGTGATAATAAAATAAAAATATAGTGGTGGACGTGCTGGGGGAGCTGTGGTATTCATGGTAGCGGTTATGATAGCAGTGAGGGAGGGTGAAGGAGGTGAGATTAAGACACATGTGCAACATCTGGGTATCTTTATTGTAGACGTTTCGCCATCCAGTGGCTTTATCAATACAAATTCTAGGACATAACTTGAAGGAGGTGGGGGAGAAACGGGTTCGTGGGAGTGAGAGAGAGTAGTGGTGGTGGTTTTGGTGGGGGTATGAGATGGTTGTGGTAGTAGTGAGGGAGGGAGAAAAAGTATGATAGTAATGGTGAAAGAGGGTGGCAGTAGCAATGTGGGGGAGGGTGGAGGTTGTACAGGCGAGGGAGGTGAGAGATGGTAGTGGTAGAGGTAGTGGGGGAAGAAGGGTGCTGGTAATTAGGTAGGGGTTTTTGTAGCTAGGAGGTGGTGGTAACATTGATGGTGGTTATTGTGATGGAAAGTACTGGTAACAGTGAATAAGGTGGTGGTTACAGTGCGAGAAGGATGTGAAAGTGGCAGTAATATTTTCTATTGGTACCTGTGTAGTACCTTGTGTAGACATTGGTGTCTGTGTAGCACTTTCGTGAGGCCTTGTGCAGTCATTGGGATGTAAATTGCTGGTCTAGTGGCAGAAACCGTAAGAATCGAGTATGTCACATCCGCCCTTATACATGCATGGAAAGCCTTAGGGGTAGCAGGCTTGCACCCCAGGTCACAGCCCAGGCTGTCTGCATGCTACCTTGTGTACACCACCACATGTACCACCCTAGGTCACAGCCCAGGCTGTCTGCATGCTCCCTTTTGTACACCACCACTTGTACCACCCTAGGTCACAGCCCAGGCTGTCTGCATGCTCCCTTGTGTACACCACCACTTGTATCACCCTAGCCCACAGCCCAGGCTGTCTGCATGCTCCCTTGTGTACACCACCACTTGTACCACCCTAGGTCACAGCCCAGGCTGTCTGCATGCTCCCTTGTGTACACCACCACTAGTATCACCCTAGGTCACAGCTCAGGCTGTCTTCATGCTCCCTTGTGTACACCACTTGTACCACCCCAGGCCACAACCCAGGCTGTCTGCATGCTCCCTTGTGTACACCACCACTTGTATCACCCTAGGTCACAGCCCAGGCTGTCTGCATGCTCCCTTGTGTACACCACCACTTGTACCACCCCAGGTCACAGCCCAGGCTGTCTGCATGCTCCCTTGTGTACACCACCACTTGTACCACCCTAGGTCACAGCCCAGGCTGTCTGCATGCTCCCTTGTGTACACCACCACTTGTACCACCCTAGGTCACAGCCCAGGCTGTCTGCATGCTCCCTTGTGTACACCACCACTTGTACCACCCCAGGTCACAGCCCAGGCTGTCTGCATGCTCCCTTGTGTACACCACCACTTGTACCACCCCAGGTCACAGCCCAGGCTGTCTGCATGCTCCCTTGTGTACACCACTTGTACCACCCTAGGTCACAGCCCAGGCTGTCTGCATGCTCCCTTGTGTACACCACCACTTGTACCATCCTAGGTCACACCCCAGGCTGTCTGCATGCTCCCTTGTGTACACCACTTGTACCACCCTAGGTCACAGCCCAGGCTGTCTGCATGCTCCCTTGTGTACACCACTTGTACCACCCTAGGTCACAGCCCAGGCTGTCTGCATGCTCCCTTGTGTACACCACCACTTGTACCACCCTAGGTCACAGCCCAGGCTGTCTGCATGCTCCCTTGTGTACACCACCACTTGTACCACCCCAGGTCACAGCCCAGGCTGTCTGCATGCTCCCTTTTGTACACCACCACTTGTACCACCCCAGGTCACAGCCCAGGCTCTCTGCATGCTCCCTTGTGTACACCACCACTTGTACCACCCCAGGTCACAGCCCAGGCTGTCTGCATGCTCCCTTTTGTACACCACCACTTGTACCACCCCAGGTCACAGCCCAGGCTCTCTGCATGCTCCCTTGTGTACACCACCACTTGTACCACCCCAGGTCACAGCCCAGGGCTGTCTGCATGCTCCCTTTTGTACACCACCACTTGTACCACCCCAGGTCACAGCCCAGGCTGTCTGCATGCTCCCTTGTGTACACCACCACTTGTGTGATTAACGGCAGACCTGCCGTTAATCACACTATACTCTGAGACTAACCCATGGTGTCAACGGTGACTCAGTGATAGAGTATTTTTTTTATATTTTATTTAAAAGAATACGATACAAGGTGACAGAAATATATTAAAAAGATACACGAAAAGTGATGAATACACAAGAAACCCAATTGTAATACTCCCTCACACACAATAACAACACCATACAGTACAATGGTAATACACCCTCACACACAATAACAACACCATACAGTACAATGGTAATACACCCTCACACACAATAACTACACCATACAGTACAATGGTAATACACCCTCACATACAATAACTACACCATACAGTACAATGGTAATACACCCTCACACACAATAACTACACCATACAGTACAATGGTAATACACCCTCACACACAACACACTATACATTACAGCGGTATTTTTCTTTGTATTTAAGAACACCACTAACAAGATTATATATAATAAAAACACAACATTACAAAGGTACAAACAAGGGTACCTAACAAACAACATCAAACACTGAAAATTATAAAGATTGTACAATAAAACATTGTGATAAAAACAGACACACACATACACAAGTAATCACGTATACACAAGATAACACTACATCTGGCACATTACTAGGTATGGCTTCCGCCCGTCAACACACACGTATTCAAGACTTAATCTACGATCTCACGTGCCTCAACAAAGCACCACGATACTCAAACATTAATTTAGGCGATTATCACGGGGTCTTAACATAGACATAGGTATTTATAATTCAAAGAAGGAAACGGGATTACACTACAAGTCACAAAAATAAAAACATCCATTATAACAAAACAAATCTACGATGTGATATTTTACATCTCAAATAAAACAGCTAAGGAAAAAAATGTAATTAATTACATGTAATATAAAATAATATTACTGTAAAGCGCACTATAACTACGGCATAAAACAAACAAAAAATAAGAACCGATCACCTTTGCTAGGAAGCACATCTATACAATATACACCAATGACTTGTATCGAGAGATAAATGACGGAAGACCTTCTAACTTCTGTACATACAAAGTCTTAAGATATAGCGGCGTCACCATCATATAGGAGACGTATATATACTCACGGAGACAAAACATTCACATAACTATTATTCACAATTAGTCACAGCTGACAAGCCCATTAGATTACCCACTGAACGCTCACAAACTATCTCAAATCTCTTAACTCCAAGGCTTTATATTCAGACGGGAAGTATTTCTCCCATCTCCACCTCCATACCAACCTATTTCGACACTTTGTCCTATAAATCGTTCTCGCTAAAACCCGAATTCTACTATTACCTTCAACGTGCCTCATAGCCCATGACACATAAATATAATCGGCCACAACGTACGACACCGCACATTGTACACGCATGTCAACCCCACCTACATCAAAACTCAATGCTCGGAGCACCGACAAACATCCACCCCCACCAACTGACCCTACTGACCCACTCACGTACCATACCTAAAGTCTCACAGAAATACGCAAAGTGAAAAGCAGATTCCTCCACCCAGCACGCCGGACATCCCCGGTCCTCCCCCAAACGCCTATTATACAACACCACCCCGGACGGCAAGATTCCATGCAAAAATTTAAAAATCTCTTCCCGTACTTGAGCAAGGAGACACAACTGTTGAACCCGCCTCCATATATCACTCCACGCGTACATGGGGTACATTCCTTCAACTCGCACCACGGCTCTCTCCATACCCGCCCTTTCCAAAGTACACAATTTAGTATGCCGCACGTCTCTCATGAGCAATAACATGCAGAGCATCGACTTGCACCTAATTAAATCCCTCCCTCTCCACCACCTGCGCAGGTCGCAATACATTTCAGTTAACCTACCATGCATCCCACCCAGTCGGAGAAAACGACACTCCATACCCCCGGCCGGGATTGAACCCGCGGTCATAGTCTCAAAACTCCAGCCCATCGCGTTAGCCACTAGACCAGCTAGCCACAATAAGATTCATCCAACTCGGTATATTTCTACACCATAGGAAGGTTAGCACAGGCACCTCTGTGACCACAAATGCAAGTTTTTACAGACGAATCTCCAGCTAGCGTGGCCGTGACGAACTCTAGCTCAAGTCCCTTCACTGCCGTCAACATGACTCAAGAAATCGTAATGACACGATTGCAAACAAACCATACCCCCGTGGCTAACGCGACGGGCTGGAGTTTTGAGACTCTATGACCGCGGGTTCAATCCCGGCCGGGGGTATGGTTTGTTTGCAATCGTGTCATTACGATTTCTTGAGTCAAAACGACACTTCACGTAACACGCTATGACACGAGGCTCTAGACTTGAGGAATGAGACCTAATCCTCCCTGATGCATTGGTGTCTCTACCACCGTTCTTGTGAGCCAATCGCAACCGGAGCCCCACAAAAATCTATAAACTCTATGCAGAAGACGTTTGACATCCCCCTGCAACAGAGGATACAGTGCAGCAACATGTCATACTTTGCTATAAAGCAGAACATTAATGACCACCACCCTCTGGTGCAGGGTTAAATGTCACAGCCATAGACTATTTAAGCGCCTCAAGACACTGTGTACCACCCTCCCTGAATTACATGCTCTCGTCTGATCAACCTCTCGCTATACTGAATGCCACATATAGTGATACGATCAACCACCGTCCACTTCTCTGGACCCACCTCATGCCCCACCCACTCTCCCAACACCATAATCTTCGATTTTTCTCTATTAACACACATCCCCATAGCCTTACCAAATACATCAAGTCTCCCAACAAAACCCAATTGCTCCCTCGTACGTAATAGCACAGTAGTATCATCTACATAACCCACAAGGGCCGGTCGACCACTACTCGAACCCCAAGACGAATCTACTCCCCGCCCACAAACAGCCCAGTAAAAAGGGTCCTGCATACATGCAAAAAACATTTGAGACATTGGGCATCCCTGTCGAATGCCCCTGTTCAAGTGGACAAAGACACCTAACTTCCCATTAATTTGTAATTTAAAACCAGCACCATTGTACAACGAACGGGCCCACATGATGACCTGATTTCCAAAACCCTGCCATCTCATGAACTTCCATAGCACCTCTCTTTCCACTCTATTGAAAGCAGCTTGCCAGCCTAAAGCCAAAACACCACCCCCGCCCCTCGTTTCGCATTCCTCGACAAATTCCCTGATATTCCCATGACCGTCATACATCGACCTACTCAGCACGCCAGACTGACCCTTATGGATTACCTTATCAAATACTTTCTTAATCCTATTCATCAAAATTTTTGCATATAGTGTATAGTCACTACACAATAACGATATGGGTCGATAGTCCTTAATCGCTAAGGGTACGTCACATTTTCTAACACCAAAACCGCCATACGCTGAGACAAACCTAACACCCCCACTTCATCACACTGAGTAAATGAACCATTAAAGTCTGTATTACCTCCCAATGTTGATATAAAATTCACACGGGATGCCGTCAATGCCTGGCGCCTTCCCCTTGCTCATTCCCTGCAATGCCTCCCACACCTCCACCTCAGTTACAGGCCCGCCCATGAGAAGGCGACCATGATCATTCAATTCGCATCGTTCACCCTGCCCCAATTCCTGTATCTCATGCTCACTTACATCTTTACTTTGCATTTGGAGCTTACACTATGTATCGACATAAAAGCTTATTCCTTCAGTTGTTGTTTAGACCTGTCCCTCACTATACCCCTCAACTCAATCCTGCACCACTAAACTCACAATTTCAGTCGCCTTTCACCTTTGTGTCTGACTACGTAAGACACAAGTACACGGCTTATCACCCCACAAAGCCTCTTCCACCCCACTCGAAATACGGGCCCCTTCAAAAACCTTATTTTTCAATACCTGGATTTGTTCCTTAAGATCGTCAATCTCGTCCACTGCGTAAATTACAGACGCCTCTCCCTGCACATAACAATGCCGTAAATAACCCTCCAGGTACCTCAGGAAACCATAACCCAAGCGAGAGGCCTCCTTACCCTGATGCACATAAAAATCCTTAATTCGAGGGTTCTCAACCTCATCCCATTAATGCACTAAATCCCACCCTTCCCAGGAGTCTACTCCCATAGACGCCCATAAGTCCGTGAATAGTATCCTATCATCTGTACTTTGTAGCAGCCGCGTATTTAGCTTTACCCCCCCCCCCCAAGTCAAGCTCCACAAGAACTCCACGATGTTCGGAGAAATAGACAATTAACATACATTGATTACAACTACCCGCCGAGACACATACACCCTATCTAAGTGTGCCACATAACCCCAACGCACGAAAGTATGCTCAATCCCCAGGTCACGTCTGCTTACATCCACCAACCCCAGCCCAGACAACAAATCACCCAAAATAAGTGAACAAAAAATCACCCCCCTCGGCTCAACGTCTTTACGGCGCACCACACAGTTCCAGTCACCACCGGCCACTGTAATATCCGGCAGGGACCTCAAATAGTACACTAGGACATCTCTAACAAAAGTATTTTTAATATTAACATCATGTTCGACCGGCCCATATACTCCTACGAAACCAACCCTTCTGTTACCCCAGTCTCCCATGACTCGCACCACCCGACCCTCCCCTCCTTCCTCCCAATGTTTTGTCACAAACAGGCTGGTTTCTTTTATCAACACACTCACTCCACCTTTCAGACGTCTCGAGTGAGTCATATAAATATCATAACCATCTATCTCAAACAAACTTCTTTATGGTTATGCTCTTGTAAAAAACACACATCCACTGCAAAGCGATTCAACCACTCATGTACCTGCACACACTTTCTGAGAGTTTTCAAACCATTAACATTAATAGTTACACACCTAACTGTGCCAAAGGTGGCTTTCCTCTAGGGGCCACCACTCCCTTTTTCTCTTTGCGTCGGCAAGCACCTAAGGCACCTCCCGTACCTTTGGCATTCTCCGTGGTACTACCTGCTGTCCTGGACCTGCGCAACCCCCCACCCGTGATTTCGGACGGGGTAGCTGCACGCTTTCTAGAAACAGCATCCTCAGCTATATCAGTACCTGGGGTGTTCTTGTGAATGTCAGCCTCAACAGTATGAACTCTCGGACCCTCCAAATCTCGCACATTAGCTAATTGATCAACATCATCTAAACGTAGTCTCTCCTCACCTGAGCACTTCAACAAAGGCACACACGGCACAGAATCATACTCATGCGACGCTAAAAGGTCGTTCAATGTAGATACAATATTGGCCTCCATGTCACCTGCCTCTCTTGCTAGAGGGATCTCACTTCTCACATGTTCCACCTCATCAAGGGAGACAATCTCAGGTAGAGTCACACGAGATGACTCTACTAGCATGGCCCGATCACCCTCAGCACTCCACGATGTACGGCGCGGCAAGTCCTCGACGACTTCGTCTTCTGGAGTCTGACGGGGAACCTCGCCGTCCGGAAGACGACCATGTCCCGAGGGCGGCTGGCGCTGAACACATTGTGCCGCCATGTGATCCAAAGCACCGCAGAGGCGGCAAGTTCGTTTCAGTCCAGGATACGTAACGTACACCTGGGAATGGAAATCCTCCAGGTGTACGTACGAAGGAATCGGCTGGCGTAGGGACATTTTCAGAGTGAAGGACCCCCTTGAAGACCAGCATAGAGGCCGCCAGACCACCGACCAATAGTAACCTGGTGGATCTTCCCATAACGTTCAAAAGCGTCACGTATGTCGACTTCATTGGCCTCAAAAGGCACGTTTCGCACATGTACCACATATAGTATCGAGAAACGTCGTGCAGCTGAACAGTTACTGCTAGGGTGACCTGCTTGCTTACGTCCTGGTACTGGTTGACAATCTGCTCTTAAAGGTCTGAGTATCACAAAGCTTGACGAAAATCCGGGAAAGTCCATTCAAGGCGACGCCACACAAGGAGTCACGCTGGATGCCATATGTATCACGAATGATCGCTGGCACTAACACATTAATCGATGCGCTGGTGATTGAGCCCCGTATTAGCTCAATACAAACAGTATTAACTCTCCGGCGAAACGCAGTCGCCATTGTTGTTGATGTATCAAAAAACTCCTCCACCAGGTGTCGGGACTGAGCAGAAGCAGCTGACAAACGCTCAGCACAACGTCTGAGCAGAGAATGAATGATGGAGTATTAGTGAAAATTTTTACGGAGAGCAGCTGATCACCCAAGCAGGATCCTGTTTACTTGCTCTCATTGGCTTTCTTCGGCTACACACCGTATTAATCATCCTTCAGGTAATGTATTTTATTGGAATGCTGTGCTGTTCCAAGGTGGATGTTGAACATGAGGACTTTGTCACCACTACCGTCTTGGACACCAGACCTCGCAGCCAATAATCCGGCCAGAAACCCTTACATTGCTAGTTTAGCCTGTTCCCAAGCTCTGATTTCTGCTTTGCTAAGGCCCTATTTTTGTCTGACAACTTGGCCTGCTGCTCGGCATCAGCAACCTGAAGTCATCTCCAGGCATGTGGCCCTTACCAGTGTTGCAGCTTTGCCCACTCGTCTGTCCTACATGTCCACGCCTGAACTCTAGTTTCTAGTTTTGCAAATCATTCATAACACTGCTAGCTATAAGCCACATAAGCTATAAGCCACAGCTGCCTGACGCTTGTTGCAATTCACGTGTTGCATCCATCGCCCATGCAGTGGTAAGCCAGCTCCCCAGCTTTGTGTCCTTGTTCACGTCTGTACTTTTTGTGTCATCCCAGTTGCTGCCGTTAAGCCAGATGTATGTGGAGCTTCTTGGAGCCCTGTCATCTCTGTACTGTGGTGACAACCAGTTTGCCCTTCTGCTCTGTTGTTACGTCAACATTTGCTGCATACACCCTGCTTTCTACACATTATGTGTGCGTTGAGGGTTGAGAATATTTTATTCACGTAGAGAAGCGGAAGAAGTGAGGAGTATTAAGGAGTCGTCCAGAAGATCCTTTGATGTCACGATGTTCTGCCTCTCGCTTCCCTCTTGTGTCGAGATTCTACCTTCCTTCCCCCCCCCTTTCACTGACAATAGATGTCGCCACAAGAGGAGAACTTTTGTTTACATCTGAACAGCTGTTCTTGGCGGACTGCTTCACTAGCCTTAGTCGAGTGTTGATATCTCACTCTTACCTGAGCATCGGTAACAAATTTTTCCTGTTCTCTCAGAGATGTTTGTCCTCAACCAGTTTTGTCTGCTGGACACATCACAGGTGGGACGCCATATATCCACTCCATTTTTTCCTCTCAGTGGGTATTTAACAGTTTCGATGAGCGGTCAGTTGCTGAATTTCTGTTTCTATTTTCAAAGGGAATCCATGTTCCCTTTTTTTTCGTTGCCCAGCTCTGAGGAACTCTTTGCCAGCCTGTTGGGGACAATACTGAAGGGCACCAATCATCGGCACCATTTTTTCTGCTCCTAGATAGTTTATTTCATGGTTTGGGTGGGAAGCCGGTTACTGAACTTAACCCTTAACTGTCCAAACGTAGACCTACGTTTTTTCAACATTTGAAAGTATGTAAAAAAACGTAATTTTTTGTTTACATTTGAAAACGTGTAAAAAAACTTTGTTCTACGTTTTTTTTGTTATATTCGAAAATATGTGAAAAAACGTAGGTCTACTTTTGGAGCACTACGCATGTGAACGTAATTTTGTTTGGACAGTTTAAGGGTTTTAAATGTGGGTGTTAGTGTGCCTCTCTACTGGGGCCTCGGCCTATAGGAGTCCACCTGGCCTACTTGATAACTTTTAGTTTCTGTTTATATTTGCATAAAGAATTACTATTCGTTTTTCTTTCAACTCCCAGCTTTGGTCATTGTCTCTTTCCCGTATATCAGGAAGTAGGGTTCAGCACAAGACAAGCTGTCACTGGCCTTCGAAAACTCTCGTCTGCCTGGATTTCCCATCTTCTTACATGCCATCCTGCGTCTTTAACTTAAGGTTAGTTGCTTTATTATGGTGCTGCATTATTTTTTTTCATTCGTTTAGCGCCTTTTTTCAGCACTGTCAGAGCTGTGTATTGGGCTAAACTGTGTCCATGTATCAGCACTTTGCCACAGCTGTGTACTGGGCTAAGCTGTGCCTTGTTTCAGCACTGTGCCAGAGCTGTGTAGTTTGCTAAGCTGTGCCCTTGTTTCAGCACTGCCAGAGCTGTGTACTGGGCTAAGCTGTACCCTATGTTTAAGCACTGTGCCAGAGCTGTGTACTGGGCTAAGCTGTGCCCATGTTTAAGCACTGTGCCAGAGCTGTGTAGTTTGCTAAGCTGCTGCACTGTGCCAGAGCTGTGTACTGGGCTAAGCTGTACCCTATGTTTAAGCACTGTGCCAGAGCTGTGTACTGGGCTAAGCTGTGCCCATGTTTAAGCACTGTGCCAGAGCTGTGTAGTTTGCTAAGCTGTGCCCTTGTTTCAGCACTGTGCCAGAGCTGTGTACTGGGCTAAGCTGTGCCCTTGTTTGAGCACTGTGCCAGAGCTGTGTACTGGACTAAGCTATGCCCTTGTTTCTGAACTGCTACTGTTACTGGCACTCCTTTCTTGTGTCGTAGTATTACTGAACAGTGTTTCCCAGTGTCATAGTGAGTAATAATTCGGGGAAGTGATGCGTCTATTTTTATACGTTACATAGTACAAAAACTTTTGTTTTGGCACTGTTGTCTTTGCTACAGCGGCTGTGTTACTGTGTGCCACAGTCTTTCTGTGTAGTGCTCTAAGTTCCACCTACGTCTGTGCTAAGTGGCTATCATTTACCGTGCACAGCTTGTGCATTCTAATGTAAATTTCTCGTGAGAGGTGTTATAATATACTCCCATTCTTTGACGCTTTAGTTTAACATTTGTAAATTGTTAATTTCACTGTTTTTAATGTTTGTCTAATTCTGTTATTTAGCTTCCAACTTTTGCTTTTACTTAATTTTTCTTGCCTGCTGACAGTACTTTCATTATTCTTGTGGGTACTTGTATTTCCAGTAAGATGTTACCTGGTACTGATATTACAAGTTAAGTTCTTTACAGTGCATTGTAATTTCCAGGAGGATTTCCAGTAATTAGGTGTCGCTGGTGGCTAGTTTGTGCTAGTAGTGTCGTTTTTTATTCTTGATTAATTGCTGGATTTCCTGGGGGTACTCAAATTTTTTCTTGAAATCTGTGTATTTTTACCTCTGCCTATTTTTACCTCTGCTAATTCTCTAGTTGTTTTGCAGAATTGAGGGTTTCACTTGTATATTTCAGCTATGTGTTCCACCTGTGTGTTTCAGCTGTGTGTTTCACCTGTGTGTTTCACCTGTGTGCTCCGCCTGTGTGTTTCACCTGTGCTTCACCTGTGTGTTCCATCTGTGTGCTTCATTTGTGTGTTCCACATGTGTTTCAGCTGTGTTTTTCAGCTGTGTGTTTCAGCTGTGTGTTCCACCTTTGTGTTCCACCTTTGTGTTCCACCTGTGTGTTCCACCTGTGTATTCCACCTGTGTGTTCCACCTGTGTGTTCCACCTGTGTGTTCCACCTGTGTGTTCCGCCTGTGTGTTCCGCCTGTGTGTTCCACCTGTGTGTTCCACCTGTGTGTTCCACCTGTGTGCTCCACCTGTGTGTTCCAGAGTTTAACATTTTTGTTTTCCTCTGTGAGCGTTCCGTTGTTGCATTTTATTTATTTGTTTATGAAGAGTTTATTTCTCTGGTCTATTATTTTTAAGAGGACTATGTATATTTTTCTGGAGTGGGAGAAATAAGCTTCTCTTCTGGTGCTATCACTTTCTGCATTAATTCTGTACAATCATCACAGGCGATATTTATTTTATGTTTCTGTTTTGTACATTATTTTTGAAAGATTATAAGTGAGCAGGTTTATTTATCTTGGAGTTTTGATGGTGTTTTGCCAGCTTGTTTAAGTGAATACTTAGCATACCACGGGCGGGGATCAAACCCGCGATCAGAGAGTCTCAAAAGTCCAGACCGACGTGTTAGCCACTGGACCAGCTGGCTACAATAAGATTCATCCAACTAGGTATATTTCTACACCATAGGAAGGTTAGCACAGGCACCGCTGTGACCACAAATGCAAGTTTGTACAGACGAATCTTCCGCTAGCGTGACCGTGACGAACTGTAGTGCAAGTCCCCTCAAAGCCGTCAATATGACATTCTGATCGTGGGTTCTAGCCCCTCCCGTGGTATAGTTTGTTTGCAAACGTGTCATTATGAGTTAATTGAATACTTCTTTTTAATGCGTTATAAATTTTCTAGACAAATTTCTTCATCACTAATTCGGTCTCCGCACTTCACGTGGACCCATTCTTCGCATACATCACAGGTAATTGCTGGACTGCGGCTGCCACTTTGCCGCAGTGAACACACAGGCACCTTATTTTCCTCGTTTGTACGTGTACATTAGTTTGTTGTCCTGGATTAGTTTCAAAATCACCACAATAAGTTGCGGCGATAGTGACATTTTCGTTGAGAGGATGGCAACTGTTAGGCTTTCACTGTCCAGGCTGCCATTACCCCAGTCGCCTTTTCCAGCCTCCACAACTGATTTCCTTCTGTAGTGAATTGCAGAATAAATACAAATATGATTATGGGAACCCTCACTCCTCTCTCGCCTGCTATCTTTCAGTCCCATTAACACTTCCCCAACAGAAATTCTTTTTACCTTTTTCAATAATCATGGATCGATAGTTTATCAAATATCCTCGAGCACTGGATCACCAAACTTCAGATCACTAGTTCATCAAACAACCTTATTTGTGGCATTTAAACTCGCCTCATAATATTCACCACCACCTGCCAATGGTGTCAGCTGGCAACCTGTTACTAGCAGATTTCCTCCTATATGTCCCCTCACTTCACAGTCACACTTCACCTTTCACTCTTCATACTTTCAGCCAATTTTCCAGCCTGGCAGGTTTAAAAGGTCTCATTTGATGCCAATATACATCCATGGAGTCATCCATCTGACTTGGCTGACTGTGAAGACTTACTCAGCCCTGTAACAACTTCAGTCAGTATTACCAAGGCTGGCTCCTCCTCAGGAAAATTAATAAATAGAAAACTAAATAATTAACAAAGATAAACACACTTTATTATTTATTAAAGCAAACGTGAAACAAAAAAACATGAAAGGTATATCCTATTTGAAAGAAAAATGAAATGAAAAAAATAACATTTGAACTCAACGCTAATATATATATTGATACTGGGGTGTCTGGTGTTGGTGACACTGCGTGTTGTTGAAATCGTAGCTGTTGCTGATGATGTGGGGGGGGGGTCGCAGGTGTTGGTGACAACCCAACGGCTCGTTCGTCACAGAGTATAGCCGCGAATAATCAGTCCAGATGACAGGAAAGCAGGTTCTTTACTGCTGCAATGATGAGGGGTTACGTCCTGCGATGGCATACATGTACAAAGGTAAGTAGATACATGGGACGTCTCAGGACATTAGTCCGTCTCCATCAGTTCTTCTCGTTGGTTGGCAGGTGACCCAATCTGGCATTCCAAGCTGTAAAGAGAGACAGGTTACCCACTGCTTAAGAAATCACTCTCCATGATAAGTAAAATACCTAAAAGACGTGGTGATTATTAAGACATTTAACATAAAGCAAGACTGAAAGGACTAAGTTTATCATTGGTCAAAAGTGAAGCTTTCAACCAATAAGTCCACTAGAATATGAGCAGGCGTGTACTTACAGTACTGCTGGGAGTTGAGTCGAGTGATTACTGTTTGACCGGAGCCCCACACGTCACCTTTCAGGGGGGGGGCCTCTTCAAGGGGGGCTCCTTGGCGTGGTGAAGAGGCTCTTGGTCTGAGGAATTAGACCTATCGGTCTTCTTCCTCAGACCGAACCTAATTACCCCCCAATCTCCCCTCCCCTATCCCATCCTCCCCTTTTTCCTTTCCTCCTCCTCCTCCCCACCCCTCCCTTTTGACCTTCCTCTTTTTGTCCTTTGGGATTTCTCCCACAGGCACGCTAGTTCCTAGGTAGGGGAAAGGATACCGGGGTCCATCCCATTCCGTTGAGGTTCTTAGCGGTGGCGTAGTTTGCCGTGGAATCTGGATCGCCTGGGGATGTCCCGATCCCTCTCCGGTATCCCGGAGTAGCTTTGGGTGTCTTTCGGGCGACGAGTGTATCTCTGGAAGCCACCTTTCGGATTCCGGGGATGGTGGCCGAAGGAGGTATGCTTTGTGGCGGATATCCGGCCGCCCTCTCTTTTGTCCACCGAGGTAGCTCGGCAGATGTGAGGTTGCTATCCCGGATTGTTAGTTTAGTAGCATGATGGGTAGGGTATGGCACGGGTTCCATGCTGCATCTGCGCTACTTGCGGTGCTGAGGTCCTCTTGGGCGCGGAGGGAGATTTCTGGCCCTTTCATTCCTCCTAAGAACTATCCCTCCCCGGTCCCCCCTTTTTTTTTTCTTTTTTTTTATTTTTATTTTCTTTTCTTCTTTCTTTTTTTTCTTAAAAACAAAAAGAAAGAAGTAACCTAACCATGGCAGCCCTAGTCCATGAACCTGGTACCCCCCGGGCCCCTTCTTGATACTGCACCCCGTTCTGACCCCGCCTCGTCTTTGGACCACTCTTCAGACATTCCTCATGCCTCTGTACCTATTGCCGGTGCTGTTTCCTCACCCGCTTCAGGTACTGAGGCCTCGACTGACTCCTTCGATTTATCGGACCTTCGCTCTCCTCTGACTATGCTTCCGGCCTCTCCCTCTACGGTGTGGCAATTTTCAAATCACCGACCCGTTCCACGTCGGACCAACTCTGGTCCCACGCCCAAACGCCAACGACAATTACCTGCTGATGATACTTCTCCACCTTCTCGTTCTTCTCAGAAACGATCGACACGTCCTTCACTACCTTTCCACGCTCAGTTTCAGACTGAACAATGGACTAAATTCTTCACTTTACGACCAACTTCCTCTACTGCCTATCTTTCTGACCATAGTATTGGCAAGGCACTCCTACGCCATGTTGGTAAAGATATTTCTTTTCATGCTCTTAAGAGCGGTACGCGCATCATTACTGTACAGAATGCTACCCAGGCTCATGATCTCTCTCGTCTTTCCCATATCGATACTGTTCCTGTCACTCTTGAAAAACATCATTCCCTCAATTCTTGTAGTGGTACCATCATTCTGCCCCATACCATAGTTCAACAAAATTTCCAGACATGTGGCACTGACATTCTAGAACAGCTGGAACTCCAAGATCTCCCAATCCTCAAGGTAGACACTTACGTTCTTCCTGCCCGTGGGTGGAGACGATACCCTAGCAATGTGGCTCGTTTAACTTTTGACAGCCGAGAACTCCCATCCTCAGTTTATATAGCAGGACATCGGTTACAAGTTCGAAAGGTGATCCCTACACCACAACAGTGTAGAAATTGCTGGCGATTTGGCCATCCAGCGAAATATTGCAGATCTATCGCCGAATGCCCTTTCTGTGGTGCCGATGACCATTCTAATACGTCTTGCAATCGATCTCCCTCTTGCCTTAACTGTCATGAGGCTCACCCTTCGTACTCTCGCCGTTGTCAGGTCTATTTAAACGAGCGGGAAATCCGTTAGCTCAAAGAGACAGAAGGTCTCCCTTATGCCATGGCAGTTTCTCATCTCCGCCTCTAAGGGAGACTCCCACGTGTTTCTTATTCCCGTGTTTCAAAACGTCCCCCCACTTCTGGTATCCCATCTTCTACACCCACCTCTGTGGTTACCTCTCCCATAATCACTCCTGTATCTAATCCTTTTGCTGTCCTCGGCTCAGACGTCCCTACTTCAACGCCTCAGTCTAATCTCGCTTCTTCGAGTTCTCTCTCACAAGCCTCAGTATCGACGAGACCTCGTACGACACCTCCCAATCGTCCCTCTACTTCTCAAATGTCAAAAAAAGGTCCGTTAACACCTCCTACCCATCTTCCACCTCCTCATTTTACCCTCCCTGTCTTTGTCCCTGGTTCTTCCCCTCTCACTGGCTCAGTTACAAGTGCAGAGGTTCACCCTCCTCGTAATGTACCTTCCTCCCCTGTTCCCTCCCAAGTTTCTTCCTCTTCTGCCACCTCCCAGGTTCCTGCCTCTTCTGTCCCCTGCCATGCTTCTCCAGTTCCCTCCACCCTTTCGCCCCCCCCCTACCTTGGTACAGTCCAATACAGTTCCAATCTTTACTCATCCTCCCCCTACCATTCCCAATATTGTCTCCCATACGACATCTCTGAATTCCGAAACACTTGAAGCAATTTCTGAATATATTGCAGAGACCAAACCATCAATGGACACTGATCCACCTTCCGCTCTTTCTCTCTCGTCTGCTCCATCTGCGCAACTCCTTTCTTCACAGCGCACCGTTCCTTTGCTGCTTGAACGTTTTCCGCTGCCTCTGCATGTGGACTTTTCTAACCCTTCTAGTCCATAGGAACCCTTACCTGCGGATTTCAAGTATCTTTATCATTGCCAATCATGGCCTATTTACAGTGGAATATATGCGGCCTCAGGGGTAATCGGGGTAAGCTTCAGATGTTACTCTCCCAGTTTGCCCCTGTTGGTGTTTGCTTACAGGAACCAAAATTACACTCTGCTGTTATTTCTCACATCTCAGGCTATAATTTATTGTATTCTTCAGATCCTTTTCCTGATGGGACCTTTAATGAAAGTGCCCTTCTTCTCCGCACTGATATTCCGTACCATCAGCTATTTGTTCATACTTTGCTGCATTACACAGCAGCCCGTATCCACTTGCATAGGTGGTATACGCTCTGTTCTTTATATCTCTCTCCTTCTCGGGCATTATCTATTCCGGATTTTGCCTTCCTTGTTTCGTCATTACCGCCACCGATTCTGTTACTTTGTGATTTTAATGCCCACCATTTCCTCTGGGGGAGGGGTCTCACTGTGATTCCCGTGGAATTCAGTTAGAGGCTTTTCTTGCCACCCACCCCCTTCATGTTTTAAATACAGGTACTCACACCCATTTTGATCCTCGGACTCATACTCTCTCTTGCATCGATCTCTCAGTCTGCTCTTCCTCCGCCGCATTAGACTTCACTTGGTCTGTTCTCCCGGACTTACATGACAGTGATCATTTCCCAATCATTCTTACTTCCCCTTCATATTCGCCACCTCTTCACACCCCACGCTGGCAATTTAATCGGGCAAATTGGAACCTTTACTCACATCTAACTGTTTTTAAAGAGGTTCCTTCTTCGTCCTCCATCGATGAGCTTTTACACCTCTTCTCGTCCTCCGTTTTCACCGCAGCTTCTCATTCTATACCCCAAACTTCGGGCAGGCATTCTCAGAAATGCGTACCTTGGTGGTCTCCTGCTTGTGCTTGTGCAGTACGTTTGAAACGCGCTGCATAGGGCAGGTACCGGTACAATAGAACCACAGAGCGACTCCTTGATTTTAAACAGAAGCATGCAATCGCTCGCCGTGTCATCCGTGACGCTAAACGCACTTGCTGGCGAGATTATGTCTCCACCATCACCTCTGCTTCCTCTATGAGTGCAGTCTGGAAAAAAGTACGAAAACTGAGTGGTAAATATTCTCCTGACCCGGCTCCTGTTCTGCGGGTTGCCGGTGTTGATATAGCAAACCCACTAGATGTTGCCAATGAAATTGGCAATCATCTGGTCCGTATTTTTCAGGGACTCCATCTATGCCCCTCATTTCTTTCCTCAAAGTCTGCCAGAGAGTTAGCACCCTTGGACTTTTCTTCTCTCAGAGAAGAACAGTATTATGTGCCTTTTACACTTCAAGAACTGGAGGCAACACTCTCAGCTTGTCGATCATCGGCAGCTGGGCCCGACGACATTCATATTCGTATGCTACAACATTTACATCAGTCAGCCCTTGCAGTCCTATTACGCCTTTACAATCTTATTTGGTCACAAGGAGTTCTTTCACAGCTGTGGAAATCCGCCATTGTTCTCCCTTTCCGCAAACCAGGCACTACGGGACATGAAACCTCCCACTATCGTCCCATTGCTCTTGCCAGTGCAGTTTGCAAAGTAATGGAACGCCTAGTAAATAGACGTTTAGTGTGGTATTTAGAGACACACAACAGTCTCTCCACTCGTCAATATGGCTTTCCTAAGGGACGTTCTACCATAGACCCCTTACTACGCTTGGATACGTATGTTCGTAATGCCTTTGCGAATAACCACTCAGTTATTGCCATATTTTTTGACCTTGAGAAGGCATATGACACAACTTGGAGGTATAATATTTTAGCCCAAGCCCACTCCTTAGGCCTTCGAGGCAATCTACCATTCTTCCTTAAGAACTTTTTAACTGACAGGCATTTCCGTGTTCGGGTTAATAATGTGTTCTTCCCGGACTTTATCCAAGCTGAAGGTGTCCCCCGGGGATGTGTTCTGAGCACAACACTTTTTCTCCTTGCTATTAATGATTTGGCCTCTAGTCTTCCATCAAATATTTGGTCATCACTCTATGTTGATGACTTCGCTATTGCCTGTGCAGGCGCTGACTGTCACCTCCTTACAGTTTCTC
This sequence comes from Cherax quadricarinatus, assembly GCF_038502225.1. Classification (NCBI taxonomy): domain Eukaryota; kingdom Metazoa; phylum Arthropoda; class Malacostraca; order Decapoda; family Parastacidae; genus Cherax; species Cherax quadricarinatus. The sequence continues at coordinate 21,815,779 of NC_091363.1, read as the reverse complement.
TCCAACATGCAGTCGACCGTGTTTCCAATTGGGCCACCACACGTGGGTTTAAATTTTCCAGCACTAAAACCCACCAAATCACTTTCACTAGAGGCTCTGTCATCTCCGATCATCCTTTGTACCTCTATGGCTCCCGTATCCCTGAACGTGATACAGTCAAGTTTCTGGGCCTCCTCTTTGATCGTAGGTTATCCTGGAAACCTCACATTACCTCTCTGAAGGCAACTTGTCACAGCCGGCTGAACCTTCTTAAAACCCTTGCTCATCTTTCATGGGGAGCTGATCGTCGAACCCTCCTTCGCCTACATTCCACCCTTATTTTATCGAAACTTGATTATGGTGACCAGATCTATTCAGCGGCATCTCCTGCTACTCTCTCTAGCCTTAACCCTATTCATCACCAAGGATTACGTTTATGCCTTGGTGCTTTTCGCTCTTCCCCTGTCGAGAGCCTCTATGCAGAAGCGAACGTTCCATCCTTATCCGATCGCCGTGATGCCCATTGCCTGCGCTACTATGTATGCTCTCATGATCTCCGCAATCCTTCCATTTATAGAATGGTCACTGATATTAGTAGACATTCTTTATTTGTTCGCCACCCCTGTTTACTCCGTCCCTTCTCTCTTCGCCTTCATTCGCTCTTGTCTTCTCTTCAACTACCACCTTTCTATGTACATGTAGCATCTCACTTTTCCCTACCCCCCTGGGAAGTTCCAGCTGTTCGAGTCTGTTCTTTCTCCCTCCCTTGCTCGAAAGCCCAACTGTCTACGGTCGCTTCCCGCTCTCTTTTTCTTGACCACTTTCACTCTCATTCTCATGCCATTGCTGTGTACACAGATGGCTCTAAGTCTTCTGACGGCGTAGGATTCGCAGCAGTGTTTCCGGACAGCGTCGTACAAGGGCATTTACTATCTTCGGCTAGTATTTTTACTGCTGAATTATATGCCATCCTTACAGCACTTATCCGTATTGCATCTATGCCTGTGTCATCATTTGTGGTTGTCTCAGACTCCCCTAGTGCTTTACAGGCTATACAAAAATTTGATACACCTCACCCCTTAGTCCTCCGTATCCAACTTTGGCTACGCCGCATCTTTACCAAGCATAAAGATATTGTTTTTTGTTGGGTCCCTGGTCATGTTGACGTACAGGGCAATGAACAGGCAGACACTGCTGCGCGGTCAGCAGTACATGACCTACCAGTTTCTTATAGAGGTATTCCATTTATGGACTATTTTACTGCAATATCTTCCCACCTTCACACCTGTTGGCAACAACGTTGGTCTACTATGCTCGGCAACAAACTTCAATCTATTAAACCGAGTATAGGTTACTGGCCGTCTTCTTATCACCAGTGTCGAGGTTGGGAGACTACTCTCTCCCGTCTTCGCATTGGCCATACTCGTCTTACTCATGGATATCTCATGGAGAGGCATCTTGCTCCTCTCTGTGAGAATTGCCGAGCTCCATTATCAGTCAGCCACATTCTGTTGGACTGCCCACTTTATCAACGAGCACGCAGAATTTACCTCTGTCGTCGTCTTCGCTCCGCTGCTCTCTCTTTACCTTCCCTTCTCGCTGATGGACCCACCTTTCATCCGGACTCTCTCATTGACTTTTTGACAACAACTGACTTACTTCACAAATTCTGATACCTTCATCCCTTTCTACTTCAATCTCTTGCTGCCCTCTACCCCCATACTATCCCCTGCCCCGCTGTTTTCTGTAACCTGCTGATCATCCCCCCTCCCTTCTGCCATCCAATTCCCTTGCTTCCTTCCCTACCCTGCAGCGCTGTATAGCCCTTGTGGCTTAGTGCTTCTTTTTTATTATAATAATAATCAGGGGGGGGGAAAGCGGGAGCTAGACTTACCCTACCTTAACAAGTAGCCGGCAATCAAACTATTGTTACCATGTACTTGCTCGATACTCCTATCTGTTGAACTTTTCCCTCACACTGACATCCTGTTGTTCACATTCTCTCACTTAACAAGAATCGCCTACATGGACCTGACCGTAGGGTTGTTGTTACCACGGTTAGGTCCATCCTCGGCCTACCCTCACTTGGCAGTAGGCCCATCTCCCTCTGCTGCAGAATTCTGGTTAAGTTGCATTTTCATGGCTGATGCCTGGTATAATGTGATCCTTGACTGACAACGTTTCCCCCACGCAGTGAGCTTTATCAAGTCACAAACAGATCTACCTGGGTGAAACATAGGTGGTTATATATAGGATGGGAATGCTGGGTAAGGTGGAGAAAGTTGCATGTGACAATCTTCGGAGTAGGGTGAAGAATTCCAAAAACTTGGGTAGCTTTTAAAAGATATTGGATACGTACACGCGTGGATCTTCTGCAGTGTTCCTCGATTCTTATGTTCTTAAGTGGGACAGCGATGAAGAAGTTTCTTGGAAAGTGGTTCAGCTATGTTATAGAAGCCGTTGTTCTGGTTGAAGTTGTTGGATGTACAGATAAGTGATGATTCCAGGATTCTTCGGTATTGAGTGTTGTCTTCTGTGGCGATAAGTCTTGAGTTTCTGTAGTTGATTAAATGGTTGTGCGAATTTCGGTGTTGAACACAGGCATTCCTCGGATCGTCAGATCTGCCTGCGTACTGGTGTTCTGAAATATGTATTTGGAGGTCTCTGGATGTTTCGCCCACGTATAACTTGCTGCAGTCATTACAAGGGATTATGTATACCTCTGCAGAGGATGGAAGCTTGTCCTGTGTATCACTGGTAATGTCCTTGATGGTGGTGGATGTGGAAGTTGATACCTGGAATGAGGTTTTGGAAACGATGCTGGAAACATGTTTGGTAATGGAGTTGGTGGGGAGGACTGTGTATCTCTTCTCGGCAGTGTTTTCTCTGGGTGTGCTGAAGATGTTTAATGCCCGTCGCCTGCAGTCTCTGATGAAGTGACGAGGATAGCGAAGTTTAGAAAATACTTGTTCAATAAGATAGTATTCTTCTTCAAGGAACTCACTGCTGCAGATTCTAAGTGCACGTAGGAAAAAGCCTATAATTACACCACGTTTAGTTTTGGTGTCGTGGTGAGAGTAGAAGTGCAGAAGATCGTGTTGGATGGTAGGTTTCTGATAGACTTTAAAACGAAGGTCATGGTCAGCTTTGCAGAGAAGAACATCGAGGAAAGGAAGTGTGTTGTCTTTTACTAGTGTGAACTGGATTGAGGGCTCGACCTGGTTGATCAGGGTATACATGATCAGGGTGCACTTGATCGGGGTATACATGATTAAGGTGTACTTAGATCATACCTGCTGCGAATTGTCGAAGCACTGCATCAGCATGCTGGTGCTGAGTGTGGTGGTGATGGTGGTAGTGGTGAGGGAGTGTGGTGGTAAGGGAGTGTGGTGATGGTGGTCACTGAGAGTACTGTGAGTGAATGTGTGTGTGTATGAAAGTTTTTCCGATCACAGATGGAAATCATACATGGAGTTATTGAAGGCAAACTCTACAAAGTTTACAAATCCTCCAAATGTTACACTGATACATAACAAATCTTTTATTGCAAGTATATAACAAAATAAATTAATTTTATTATGTATTACTATTAAACAGATAATCTCCAAGTAGGACATCATACTTTTAACAAAAGTTTACTGACTAATAAAAACATTTCTTACAACTCCTCCCTTACACCACAATTAAACAGAAATAATGGAGATAATGGAGCAAAATACAATAGATACATAATACATTAAACACAATACAGCCAAGCTGATACCAATATAACAATGAGTTCGTATTGAATAAGAAACTTACTGCCAAGTAGAGGTGATTTTATCTCGGCTTTAAACAACATTACAAGTCAGAACAGTGTAATAAATGCCGGAACACAGTACACATATAAGGCTAAATAGCAGTTTCTAGCACAATCCCCTAAACAATTAACTAATAATTTACTTGTTCTACTAGACATAAAAGTTTGTCGCAATATTCACCTCAATAGACGCAAAACAGTTATTGAAAAACATACTTAAGTAACCCAGGAATCTGATCTATACGGAACCATCTTGTGGATAATTACACATGATATATCTTAAATAAATTTTATACATAAGGACGTTTTCACTGAACTTTTGTCTTAAATCATTAAACAGGAAACATGAAGTAAATTAATATGACTCGTGAAATAGTATTGCCACGATGTGTTAGCTATTGGGCTAACGCGTCGGTCTGCAGTTTTGTGACACTAATCGCGGGTTCTAACCCCACCCGTGGTACGGTTTATGAAGTAAATTAATTAATTTTTTAAGGTTTATAGCTCATTACATGTTAGGAACACTGAAGCCAGAATCTTCCCATTTACCATTAAATACTGATAAATTCCTAGAATTTCTCTACAACATAGTTCCTAGTAAATATACTAATGTCAATTCCCCTTGTTAAAAATATATTCCAAGATATGCGACCTCCACACAGGAATAAAACACAGCAAACTTAAACTGACCCAGAAAATAAAACACAAAACACTGAGTTTACTACATAGCAACAATGATATCAAAGTACTTTGATGTCATTGTTGCTATGTAACTCCAGATTTCATAGATTCCAAAATATTACAAGTTCACCTTTTATACTTAAAATAACAGATGTGAAATGCAGATGATACTACGGTAATCACCTAAAGGGACTTAGCAACATATAGCATTACGTGCAGCTGCTACAGGCACTTAAAATATGTTGCAACTCTCGTTCAAAAACATTTTAAAGTTTGCGTCTGTACGAAATTATTTCGTCCTCTACAATGTAAACCTGAGGACGCACATTGTATACATAAATATATACTGTTATACCATTGTATTCACTTTCAATATACAGTCTTCTAGTGGCAACGACTATCACATCATGACGTTTAACACGTTTACCATGTGTCCTGGGGCACGTCTGTGGTATGTGTCCTGGGGTACGACTGTGGTATGTGTCCTGGGGTACGACTGTGGTATGTGTCCTGGGGTACGACTGTGGTATGTGTCCTGGGGTACGTCTGTGGTATGTGTCCTGGGGTACGACTGTGGTATGTGTCCTGGGGCACGTCTGTGGTATGTGACCTCAAGTCTCACGGTCACAATCAATACTGTTCACATTGAATAGCTTTCCACTACGTTTTTATGCTATCGGCACCATTCACTGAAAAGGTACCATTGGTACTTGCGGTACCATAGCTTACTCGTACACGCCTGTGCCATCTAAAGAGGATACCAGTAACTGCTGCAATCTCTTATCTGCCTTCCTGGTTGAGATAATGGCTTAGCCATCCTACTCAGAGCTTATTGTTAGGGTAGCATTGAAAGTGGGTTGGGCGAATCTTCTGTTAGTGGGTTGGATTTGTAAAGGACCCGCTTAGTATGGGCAAACAGGCCTACTGCATCGTTTCTCCTTTCTTATGTTTTTTTAGGTTGTTCCTAACATGTGTGAGGTTTACGAGTGCAATGCCAGTGCTTTCACTGGTTGATACTCTTCACTGTGCAGTGAGTCGGTCGACTTCTCCTGAGTGTAGGAGCCCTCGTCGAAAGGAAGGTGCACCACGATCCTCCAGTATCTGTAGTGGCGTAAAACACCCCTTGTGCCGCAACTCTTTGACACCTTTCGCCATTTTCTCACCATGTTTCTCGTCATTTTGTTTGCCACCTTGACCGTGTTTTGATATAAGCCCCGCACAACACTGCATCAATATCACTAGAAATAATATGCTAATTTAGCATATACACCCACTCATGAAGTTCAATATAAATCGATATTAAAAGCATATAACTGCTATGACACCAATAAAGCACAAAATTTAATTCAGTTTAAGGAATAAGTAGAAGTTAAGAACAATTCAGAATTTACTTACCGTATGTCTAGGTACACTTAATTATAAGTAAGAGGAAAGTAAATTAGACTGTGACCCAAAAAAATCAAAAGAATATCTTTAGTATTAACCCCTTTAAGCAAGAATGTAATATGTAACAGCGGGTTTATATATAACTCAAAACCGTCACTATAGTAACATTTCACCATAACATAATAACGCTATATTGTAATTTTTTCTGTATATAGTATAAAGGGACGAAAAACAACCCGTGTCTAGGTACAAAATACTTATAAAATAAAGTTCCACTTCTGAGGAACACCGAGTCGAAACTTTGACATCAAAACTTAACAGACCACTCAAGGTTATGGAAGCTTTGACTCGTGACTGGATATAGAAATAGTCAGCCCTTCCTTTCCTCTTGCCTCTCCCCAATCTCTCTCCCCAATCTCTTTCTCCAATCTCTCTCTCTCTCTCTCTCTTTCTCTATTTCGCTAGAAAATTCCTAAAATGACATGGATAGAAATCAAAATTTCATAACTGAGAAAAAAAATAAATTCCATAAGCTCCATTTGTAGGCTGTGTCAACATAGGCCTCCTCGAGTCACCTTATAGGGTGTCCCGGGGGTCAGCGCCCCCGCAGCCTGATCCATCTTCTGACATAAAATGACAGTCTAATAACTCCAAAATGAAACTAAGTGTAAAAATGTGTGAGTCGGCAGTTAAATATCCGGGTGGTAACATGCTGATTACATACAGCCAAGTGAGACAAGAAGTAAGGTACCTCAAGTCAGTACCATCTGGTAGGCAAACGTGACGGTCTGGAGTTTTGAGACTCTTTGATCGCGGGTTCTAACCCAGCCCGTGGTACGGTTTTTTTTTTTTTTTAAGTTACCAGGAAGTTCGGTCACTCTGGCTCAGACTTGTTCATTTACATACTTCAGGACATTTGCTATTAATGAGTATAATGATACTGTAACTACTACTACTATTACTACTACTACTACTACTATTACTACTACTACTACTACTACTACTAATAATAATAATAATCATAGATAAATAATTATCATGATACTAATATATTAATCATTTTACAAATTCAGGCATGAGAGATGACAAAAAATTGATTATGATTACAAGAAATATGAGTCATGTACAATAATATTTGAGTACAAAATCTATAACGAATCTCAAATTGCTGTGGTTAAGAAGGGTGCAGCCAGAGTGTAGCTGCTGATGGCAGCTACACTGACCCTGATACAGAAGCTGTCTTCTCGCTGTCCGGGTGGAGTCTAGTGTACCCCGTACCCGATGTGCGAGGAGTGGAGGCTAGTGTACTCCGTACCCGATGTGCGAGGAGTGGAGGCTAGTGTACTCCGTACCCGATGTGCGAGGAGTGGAGGCTAGTGTACTCCGTACCCGATGTGCGAGGAGTGGAGCCTAGTGGTCATACCGCTAGCGTGGGCTGTTACCAAGCACCATGGCTTGTTGTAGTGCTTTAGAATCTCAGGTTCAAGTGTTGAAGAAGGAGATTCTACTTCTTTAGGAGGAAAATAGGAAGCTGAAGCTTCGCATAGATGAGTTTGGGAGCGAGTGTGAGAAGGATTTAGCTGGTAAGGTAGGAATGGTCACCAGCAGTGATAGTGGCAGCCGCTTTAAGTGGCAAGTGGTTCACAGTTCAGGAAGAAGGAAGATGAGGAGAGTTAATAGAGAAGATGTGAAGGTAGGAAATCGATTCTCTGTTCTCCAAGACAAGTGTACTTCAGTGGTTAGTGAGGTTGAAAGTACCACTGATTCCCCTGCTAATCAAGGTAAGAATATTTTAATAGTAGGCGATTCTCAGGTAAGATATATGGACCATGCATTTTGTAATTGAGACAGAAAGGTGAGACAGAGATTGTGCCTTCCTGGAGCTGGTGTTGGCGACATAGTCAGCAGGTTGGATAATATTATGGCAGGTAATGGGAACAAGCCCATTATCTGTCTTAGTGCTGGGGGTAATGACATTGGGAAGGGCAGGAGAGAGGAGCTGTTGGATAAGTACAGGTCAGCCATAGAAGTAATTAGGTCTAAGGGAGGGATCCCAGTCACATGTAGCATCTTGCCTAGAAAGGGAGTGGGCAATGAATGGATGTCTAGGGCAATTGGTATAAATCGCTGGCTAGACAGGTACTGCAAGGAACTTGCAATCCCGTTCATTGATAACTGGGACCTATTCTTTGGCAAACGTGATATGTATGCAAGGGATAGGATTCATCTCACTGGGGCTGGAGTGATTGCATTAGCCAATTCAATTGAGAGGGTAATTGATGACTTGTATAGGAATTTAAACTGATAGATTACAGAGGTATGAGTGTTTGTGGGAAACAAGCAGGCTGCAGCATTAGGGTTAAAAACAGCAGTTATTGCCGGGATACCTCAGGGATATGTTTAAAAGACAATATTCAAAATAAAGTTGCTAGTAATGGCAAATCAATTGATCAACAAAGAGAGATAGTAGAGGGCAACGAGTGACTAGCTCCCTTAAGGTTTACTATACAAATAGTAGGAGTCTATAAATAAGATAGATGAGCTAAGATTACTTGCAAGTGTAGGTAATATAGATATTATTGGTATAACAGAGACCTGGTTCAACCTGAAAGATAGAGAAATGCCTTCTGAATGCAACATACAGGGTTATAAACTATTCCACACTGATAGGGTCAACAGGAAGGGTGGTGGTGTGGCTGTTGAAGATATTGGCTTTACCAGCTAAGATATAATTTATATATATAAATATAGGAAACACTTAGCTGATAAATGACAGCAAATCGTCTACACAGCCGCCCCTGCAGACGAGGTCTAGAAGCTGTTGAAACCATCTCAACATGGGCTGTCAAAAAAATATAATTTGTTAGTTATAAATTACCCCTAGGGGGTGTTATGTCAGCATATTTCATACACTGGTGGCTGACGATGTACGTACTTGTTTGGACTCAAAAGTCCACACCTTACTGCCGACTATAGGTTGATTACAAACTCCTTGCGACTCAAGAACTGCGCAGTCCCCCGATCTACAAGAAATTCGTAACATACCTTGCTCTTGTAGCGTGAGCTATGGTGTTCTCAACACCTTCGACAGGTATCGGTGACTTGATAGAAGCTGAAGTGTCCTTGGATGTCCACGTCTTCCATTGTCTAGGAAACGTACACTGGTACACTATGTTCCACAAGATTTGTCTTTATTGTTCACAATGTATCAAAAGAGAAGCTGATCACACTTCTCTTATGTTTATTGTGTTTGAGACACTTTGTTCACACTAATGCACAGATCAGTGTTCTTTGCTAGTTATCCTGGCGTCAGTGTCACTCTTCACTAGAGTCAAAGGTGGCCTCCCCCTGCCACACCGCCCCAAGCCGTCACTGCCCTAATACACAAAAAAAAAAAAACGCTGACCTAGTACCTTGCATCCTTGTCACCTCCTCGATGAAGCAAAGCAGAATGTTTGTTTCTTGCTGTCTTAAGCATAGACAACAATGTACACTATTTTTACCATGGTAATAAAGTGGGAGCAGGATTTTCCTTAATTGTCCTGCTAAGTAAGAGATGTACTGTCTCTTATAAAAATACACTTTGCAACACTGCTGTAAGGGGCAGAGGTCACTTGACTACGTGGCATAGCATCTGTGATCAATTACTCACTGTAGCAATAAACAAGACGCTCGCCCCTTCTGAGAGGGCTTGGCCCCTCAGGGCTGAAAGGGGCTGAAGGGGCTTCCACACTGATAGGGTCAACAGGAAGGGTGGTGGTG
>NC_091363.1:21753672-21798672 GCF_038502225.1 Cherax quadricarinatus | reverse complement strand
GAGACGGACAGATGGTAGAGGTGTGTTATGGAGACAGACAGATGGTAAAGGTGTGTTATGGAGACGGACAGATGGTAGAGGTGTGTTATGGAGACAGACAGATGGTAGAGGTGTGTTATGGAGACAGACATATGGTAGAGGTGTGTTATGGAGACAGACAGATGGTAGAGGTGTGTTATGGAGACAGACAGATGGTAGAGGTGTGCTATGGAGACAGATGGTAGGGGTGTGTTATGGAGACGGACAGATGGTAGGGGTGTGTTATGGAGACGGACAGATGGTAGGGGTGTGTTATGGAGACAGACAGATGGTAGAGGTGTGTTATGGAGACGGACAGATGGTAGGGGTGTGTTATGGCGACGGACAGATGGTAGGGGTGTGTTATGGAGATGGACAGATGGTAGGGGTGTGTTATGGAGACAGACAGATGGTAGGGGTGTGTTATGGAGACAGACAGATGGTAGGGGTGTGTTATGGAGACAGACAGATGGTAGAGGTGTGTTATGGAGACAGACAGATGGTAGAGGTGTGTTATGGAGACAGACAGATGGTAGAGGTGTGTTATGGAGACAGACAGATGGTAGAGGTGTGTTATGGAGACAGACAGATGGTAGGGGTGTGTTATGGAGACAGACAGATGGTAGAGGTGTGTTATGGAGACAGACAGATGGTAGGGGTGTGTTATGGAGACAGACAGATGGTAGAGGTGTGTTATGGAGACAGACAGATGGTAGAGGTGTGTTATGGAGACAGACAGATGGTAGAGGTGTGTTATGGAGACAGACAGATGGTAGAGGTGTGTTATGGAGACAGACAGATGGTAGAGGTGTGTTATGGAGACAGACAGATGGTAGAGGTGTGTTATGGAGACAGACAGATGGTAGAGGTGTGTTATGGAGACAGTGGAGACACAGATGGTAGTGGTGTGTTACGGAGACAGACAGATGGTAGGGGTGTGTTATGGAGACAGACAGATGGTAGGGGTGTGTTATGGAGACAGACAGATGGTAGGGGTGTGTTATGGAGACAGACAGATGGTAGGGGTGTGTTATGGAGACAGATGGTAGAGGTGTGTTATGGAGACAGACAGATGGTAGGGGTGTGTTATGGAGACGGACAGATGGTAGAGGTGTGTTATGGAGACGGACAGATGGTAGAGGTGTTATGGAGACAGATGGTAGAGGTGTGTTATGGAGACAGACAGATGGTAGGGGTGTGTTATGGAGACACAGATGGTAGTGGTGTGTTACGGAGACAGACAGATGGTAGGGGTGTGTTATGGAGACAGACAGATGGTAGGGGTGTGTTATGGAGACAGACAGATGGTAGAGGTGTGTTATGGAGACAGACAGATGGTAGAGGTGTGTTATGGAGACAGACAGATGGTAGAGGTGTGTTATGGAGACAGACAGATGGTAGAGGTGTGTTATGGAGACAGACAGATGGTAGAGGTGTGTTATGGAGACAGACAGATGGTAGAGGTGTGTTATGGAGACAGACAGATGGTAGAGGTGTGTTATGGAGACAGACAGATGGTAGGGGTGTGTTATGGAGACAGACAGATGGTAGGGCTGTGTTATGGAGACAGATGGTAGAGGTGTGTTATGGAGACAGACAGATGGTAGGGGTGTGTTATGGAGACAGACAGATGGTAGAGGTGTGTACTTACAGCTACTTTTAATAAGTATTGCATCTTGGACTGGAAAAGTGTTGTAAAACTACACGAGTGTTTGGTCTCTATCGCGGAAGTGTTAGATAACGCTGTTTCGGCGTTGTGTGGAAACGTCTGATGGAAAGGGGTGAGAGGATATAGAGTATTTAATATTTTTTTCTAGGGATGCGGATGATGGAGCGGAAGATTGAGGTAAGGGAGTTTTAGAAGGGATAGTATAATTGTGGTTGAGGGGGGCGGGGATGAAGGGGAGATTAGGAGAAGAGAGGGACACTTGGTGGGCGAGAGAGGGTAGGGGAAATGGATAAAATTTGGTCATAGACCTTGAGCTAGATCCCGAAAAAGTAGTTAGTCACTCTGTCGCTAGCCGCTCGGGGTTATCCCATTTGGGGACCGGTAACTAGAGCCTGTGGGAAGCTAGGCGCTTTGAGAGACCCCATTTCAAGACCGAAAGCTAGAACATGAAAGAAAGCTGGCTATACAGAATCAAATTACATTACTTATTTCCTTGAAATTGCCAGGTTTAACAGGCATTTCTCTCCAACTTCCCCACGTTTAGCTAATCCTTTAACTTCTTTAAACGTAAGTTTGTTTGGGATGGGAATTACGAAAGGGCTTTAGAGCGCTTGTAACATTTCCTTTCAACGACTTCAGCTCTACAGAGTCTTGATTTTAATGCGCCTTTTATTTTATCTCTGAGCTCAAGTGAGCTGGGTAAACGTGAAGTGTTGCTTCAGGCGTCACCAGAGTTGTGGCAGCTTGTATACCTTTATTCTGCAAAACTAAGAAGCGGATAAGCTGAAGCATAATAGTGAAGGTCACTCGCCGTTGCAATGTCTCTAGAATAAACCATACCACGGGCGGGATTGAACCCGCCGTCAGAGGTCTCAAAACTCCAGACCGTCGCGTTAGCCACTGGACCAGCGGGTTCAATCCCGCCCGTGGTATGGTTTGTTTGCAATCGTGTCATTATGATTTCGTGAGTCATGTTCTCTAGGATATTTCTGAATTTACTTCTAGTATATTCAAATCAAATCTCCCTCACATTCATATATAATATGACTGGGAATGCATGTCCTATGCTCTGGGATTTGTATAATCCATCACATAAGAGGGTAAGATCATTTTTTCGATGATGAACTTTCCATATCTCTCGCTGATGAAGATGCAAATTAATAGACTTCATGGATGGAATAATTACCCATTCCTCAGGTGAGAGAAAAATACCCAGCAACGTATTCGATGATGATCAAAGAAAAAATATCAAAATGGTATACAATACCGACAGGTTGGTAGGTAAGACACATAGGCAACAGTTAGGCAACTTAGTTCCGAAACGTTTCGCCTACACAGTAGGCTTCATCAGTCGAATACAGAAAGTGGGCAGGAACATTAGAGATGTGAAGACGATGTAATCAGTCCATCACCCTTAAAGTCGTAGATTTGAGATTGTCAGCCCCTCAGTCTGGAGAAGTTCAGTTCCATAGTCAGGAACTTATCTGAAGATCAAGCGACAGTGTTGAGACTGTTGGAAGGAGAGGTGCAGAGTAGTAGTAGTGAGAAAGCAGCCACTGCACCTCTCCTTCATAAGAACATAAGAACATAAGAACATAAGAACGAATGAACACTGCAGAAGGCCTACTGGCCCATGCGAGGCAGGTCCAAGTCTCCTACCGGCTTAAGCCAATGCACCCAACCTAGTCAGGTCAGGTCACATTGACTTAAGGGAGGAACACGGCAACCGACCTGGTAGCACAAGCTATCAGGTCTAACTCACACCCACCCACATCTACTCATGTATTTATCCAACCTATTTTTAAAGCTACACAACGTTCTGGCCTCTATAACGGTACTTGGGAGTTTGTTCCACTCATCCACAACTCTATTACCAAACCAGTACTTTCCTATATCCTTCCTGAATCTGAATTTTTCCAACTTAAAACCATTGCTGCGAGTCCTGTCTAGGCTAGATATTTTCAGCACACTATTTACATCCCCTTTATTTATTCCTGTCTTCCACTTATACACCTCAATCATATCCCCCCTAATTCTACGTCTTTCTAGAGAGTGCAGTTTCAGGGCCCTTAGTCTATCCTCATAGGGAAGGTTTCTGATACATGGGATCATCTTTGTCATCCTCCTTTGTACATTTTCCAGAGAATTTATATCCATTCTGTAATACGGTGACCAAAACTGTGCAGCATAATCTAAATGAGGCCTAACCAAGGATGTATAGAGTTGAAGAACAACCTGAGGACTCCTATTATTTATGCTTCTTGATATGAAGCCAAGGATTCTATTAGCTTTATTGCGAACACTTATGCACTGTTGTCTTGGTTTCAGATTACTGCTAACCAGAACTCCTAAATCTTTTTCGCAATCCGTAATATTAAGATCTACATTATTTAGTTTATATGTGGCATGGTTATTGTCCTGTCCAACATTTAGAACTTTGCATTTGTCTATATTAAACTGCATCTGCCACTTCTCCGACCACTGCATCAGTCTATTCAAATCTTCCTGGAGTGCTCGAATGTCCTCGTCAGAATGAATTCGACGGCCTATTTTGGTGTCATCGGCAAACTTGCCGATGTCGCTCTTTATGCCCTCATCTATGTCGTTTATGTAGATTGTGAACAGCAGGGGGCCCAACACTGACCCCTGTGGAACACCGCTCGTGACGCTTCCCCACTCTGATTTCTCCCCATTTATGCAAACTCTCTGCTGCCTATTTGTCAACCATGCCTCTATCCAGGAAAAAATTTCTCCTCCTATTCCATGTGCTTTAATTTTCCTCAATAGTCTCTGATGTGGGACCCTGTCAAAAGCCTTACTGAAGTCCATATACACAATATCATATTCATTACCATCATCTACCTCCTCAAATACCTTAGTGAAAAAAGTTAATAAATTCGTAAGGCAGGAACGCCCCTTTGTAAAACCATGCTGAGATTCGTTGATTAATTTATGATTTTCAAGGTGGCTACGAACTGCCTCGGCAATTATTGATTCCATAAATTTTCCCACTATGGAGGTTAGGCTTATTGGTCTATAGTTCGAAGCTAAGGACCTGTCACCTGTTTTGAAAATAGGTATCACATTTGCCATTTTCCACTTATCTGGCACCATGCCAGTTTGTAGTGATATGTTGAAAAGATTAGCCAAAGGTGTGCTAAGCTCCTCTTTACATTCCTTTAGAACCCTTGCATACAGTTCATCAGGGCCTGGGGATTTGTTAGGTTTTAATTTATCTATTTGCCTAAGGACCATGTCACTTGTGACCCTAATAGTGCACAGTTTATTATCGTCCTGTTCTACATAATTTATCATTACTGGAATATCGCTGGTATCCTCCTGTGTAAAAACTGAGAGGAAGTATGTGTTAAAAATTCTACACATTTCCTTATCACTGTCAGTGAGCTGACCCGAGGAACTTTTGAGTGGGCCTATCTTGTCCCTGATCTTACTTCTGTATACCTGAAAGAATCCTTTTGGGTTAGTCTGCGATTCTCTTGCAACTTTAACCTCATAATCTCTTTTTGCTTTTCTAATTCCCTTTTTTATTTCTCTCTTTAACTGAATATATCGATTTCTTAATTGCCCCTCTCCTCTTTTGATTTGCCTATATATGCCTCTCTTTTGACCAATCAGATATTTTAATCTATTGTTCATCCATTTAGGATCATTTTTGTTTGATCTGATTTCCCTATTTGGAACATAATTTGACTGAGCAGCTAGAACTATGCCCTGGAAAGCATCATATCGGCAACCATCACCACCTACCTGACCCTTAGTCAGGTCATTCCAGTTCAGCCCACCTAAGTAATTTTTCAGTCCTATGAAATCAGCCAAGCGAAAGTCAGGGACGGAGACTTGATTGCCATTATTAGGGGAATTCCATGATATGTTAAAACTGAGTGATTTGTGATCACTCTCCCCAAGCTCATCATTAACCTCAAGATTATTAATTAGTGTTTCCCTACTGGCAAGAACCAAGTCAAGGAGGTTATTTCCCCTAGTTGGCTCTGTCACAAACTGTTTTAAAAAACAATCCTGGATCGTATCAAGAAAGTCACCCGACTCTAAATTTCCTGTCAAATTGCTCCAGTCAATCTGTCTATAGTTGAAATCTCCCATTAGCACAACATTTTCGTGTGTAGATGCCTTACGAATTTCGTCCCATAGAAGTTTACTGCACTCCCTATCAAGATTTGGGGCCCTGTAAATCACACCCAAAATTAGTTTTTCTCGGCCCTCGAGAAGCTGTAACCAAACAGATTCAGTGGCTGACGCTTCTAATTTAATATCTTGTCTAACACAACAATTTAAATTGTCTCTGACATACATCGCTACTCCACCACCTTTCCTGTTGACCCTGTCAGTGTGGAATAATTTATAGCCTTGTATGTGACATTCAGAGGGCATCTCTCTATCTTTCAGATTGAGCCATGTCTCTGTTATAGCAATAATATCTATGTTTCCTGCACTTGCAATTAATCTTAGCTCATCTATCTTATTTCTAACACTCCTGCTATTAGTATAGTAAACCTTAAGGGAGCTAGTCCCTTGCTGCCCTCTGCTGTCCCCCTTTGTTTGCTGACCTGTTCTATTGTCTTTATTTATAACTTCATGCTGAATGCCTTTTATACATTTACTGTTTCCAACCCTAGTGTTGCAACCTGCTTGTTTCCCACACACACCCATACCTCTATCTTCCATCAGTTTAAAATCATAGGCATTTCACCAATGGCCTTCTCAATCGAGTCTGCAAGTGCTACCACCCCTGCCCCAGAGAGATGTACCCCATCCCTTGCATACATATCATGTTTGCCATAAAAGTTGTTCCAGTTGTCAATGAATGGGATTGCAAGTTCCTTGCAGTATCTGTCTAGCCAGCAATTTACACCAATTGCCCTAGACAACCATTCATTTCCTACTCCCCTTCTAGGCAAGATGCTACATATGATTGGGATCCCTCCCTTAGACTTAATGAAATCTATAGCTGACCTGTACTTATCTAGCAGCTCTTCTCTCCTACCCTTCCCAATATCATTTCCACCAGCACTGAGACAGATAATGGGCTTGTTCCCATTACCTGACATGATATTATCCAGCCTGTTGACAATGTCCCCAACACCAGCTCCAGGGAAGCACACTCTATCTCTCATCTTCTTATTCCTATTACAAAAAGCACGGTCAACATATCTTACCTGAGAGTCACCAACCACAAGAATGCGCTTACCTTCATTAGCAGGGGCAGTAGTACCCTTACCTTCACTGGCCACTGAAGTACATTCATCCTGGAGAACAGAGAAGCGATTTCCTACCTTCAGATCTTCACTCTTAACTTTCCTTACTCTGATGCGCCTCCCATTACTGTGAACAACTCGCCACTTGTAGCAGGTGCTGGACTGCACCTCACTGCTGGTAGCCGTTGCTACCTCCCCACCTACAGCCTCCTCCCAGTGAGAGACAGACTGCACCTCACTGCTAGAAGCCTCATTCCCCACATCTCCAACCACCTCACACTCTCTCCCAGGCCCATTGAGGTGGACCTTCAGCCTCCTAATCTCCTCCTGGAGAAGCAAGACCTCCTCCTTCAACTCTCCAACCTCAGATTTTAAAACACTGCAGAAGCAAGCCATGCTTTGTAACCGTCCACGCTAATCCCCAAAGCAGCTCAGGGTCTGTGACCTCACGTGACGACTGACCACTGAACAGTATTTAAGTCTCAACACTGTCGCTTGATCTTCAGATAAGTTCCTGACTATGGAACTGAACTTCTCCAGGCTGAGGGACTGACAACCTCAAATCTACGACTTTAAGGGTGATGGACTGATTACATCGTCTTCACATCTCTAATGTTGCTGCCTACTTTCTGTATTCGACTGATGAAGCCTACTGTGTAGGCGAAACGTTTCGGAATAAAGTTACCTAACTGTTGCCTATGTGTCTTACCTACCCCCCATGATCAAAGGAAGGTCAGCCGCCTCTCAAACCATACCACGGGTAGGGTTAAAACCCGCGATCAGTCTCAAAACTCCCGACCGACTCTCTAATCGCTGGTTCTAACCCCGTCCGTGGTATGGTTTGTTTGCAATCGTGTCACTATGATTTCGTGAGCCTCTCCCTCTTTCCTGCGGGAACATAGCACCACCACCATCACCACCACCGCCTCAAACTCCGTCAGCATTATTTTCTCCCCACGATGTCTGTGTAATCTATACCCTATTTGAAAGTACATCCGAGTGCCTGGACAGTCCATCCAACAAGGACACTCCACAGTCGTATGATCATTATTTTCACACTTCCTTCACGTACGTTGATGTCCCATAATGGACAGTTGCACCCTTTCCTGCATGACAACCAGCATATGCTCCAGTTAGTCACTATATTGCGCTACATTTATTATCCGAAGCGAGACTGGGCATTACTAATACATGCATCATCCACATAAAAAAAAGATTGCCATCCTTAAGTGCAGCATAGAGAAACATACGTTGGATGCTCAGTGACATCCATCTGATGCTCATTGACATCTTTCTGAAGCACAATATTGACAGTGATCACGATATGTTAATATTTGCCTACTAAACTGTCGTAGACATCAATTAACAACAGTTTCCCCAACAAGGGTTTCACGCAAATCTTGGCTACACCTTAAATATTCCAGTCAGCTGTCCTTTAAATTACTTGGAATATTGCCAACAAGAATAATACCCTTGATACACCAACAAGAATAATACCCTTGATACAACAACAAGAATAATACCCTTGATACACCAACAAGAATAATACCCTTGATACAACAACAAGAATAATACCCTTGATACACCAACAAGAATAATGTCCTTGATACACCAACAAGAATAATGCCATTGATACACCAAGAGTAATACCCTTGATACACCAAGAGTAATACCCTTACTACACCGACAAGAATAATACCCTTGATACACCACGAACAATACCCTTGATACACCAACAAGAATAATACCCTTGATACACCACGAACAATGCCCTTGATACACCACGAACAATAAATACCCTTGATACACCAACAAGAATAATACCCTTGATACACCAGGAACAATACCCTTGATACAACAACAAGAATAATACCCTTGATACACCACGACCAATACCCTTGATACACCACGAACAATACCCTTGATACACCACGAACAATAAATACCCTTGATTCACCAACAAGACTAATACCCTTGATACACCACGAACAATACCCTTGATACACCAACAAGAATAATACCCTTGATACACCACGAACAATACCCTTGATACACCACGGACAATAAATACCCTTGATTCACCAACAAGAATAATACCCTTGATACACCACGAACAATACCCTTGATACACCAACAAGAATAATACCCTTGATACACCACGAACAATACCCTTGATACACCAACAAGAATAATACCCTTGATACACCACGAACAATACCCTTGATACACCACGAACACTACCCTTGATACACCACGAACAATACCCTTGATACACCACGAACACTACCCTTGATACACCACGAACAATACCCTTGATACACCACGAACAATACCCTTGATACACCACGAACAATACCCTTGATACACCACGAACAATACCCTTGATACACCACGAACAATACCCTTGATACACCACGAACAATACCCTTGATACACCACGAACAATACCCTTGATACACCAAGTCTGATCATAACTCGTCAGAAACTCCCTGCAGAAAGTAATAATGCGTCTCACTCATCAAAAGTCTAGCCACATAGAGAATGCAGGAAATGTAAGTCTTGTGATAAAAAGCTTAGAAATACGACAGGTAGAAGAATGAGACACCTTTGCAACATTTGGGAATATTTACTGAGTAAACGTTTCACCAGCCAATGACTTCTTCAATCCAATACAAAGATGAAAGGTGGAAGAATAGATGGAGTTTGCGGTAATCTGTCCCTCAGCCTGGAGTCGATATGCTAAGTCTTGAAGACTGATGACAAAACGCTTCCAAAATAAAGATTCTCAAATGTTTAGGTTTAGGCTTAGGCTTAGGTTTAGGAAAAATAATCGCTGTTACGCTTACTCTTCCTGGGGTAGTCAAATTTAAGCTGGAATTCCTTACACAGATTCATGCTTGTTGATGTTAGGTTGGTAATTTAATTTAGATGATAATTATCCAAACGCTCGTAACGAGTTAATTCATGAGAACTGATATATGGGAGTTATTTTTTGTAAGATTAGTGCCTATTCTTAAACTATGTATGTTGATCGCCCGCACTTGCCACTTCTCTTTAGAGGTTATTTCACTAAACGAAGAGTTCCTGAGATCTCTGAGTTTTTACTCTCCATCTCCGCTCCTGAGATGTTTCTCAAACTGTCTCTGTCTAAATTACCAATTTCTCTGAGTGACTCACGAAACCGTAATGACATGATTGCAAACAAACCATACCTCAGGCGGGGTTAGAGCCCACGATAAGCGAATCATAAAAACTCCAAACCGACGTGTTAGCCACTTGGCCAGTGGCTAAAGCTTCGTTCTGGAGTTTCATGACTCTCTGATAGCGGGTTCTAACCCCGCTTGTGGTATGGTTAAATTTCTCTTAGTATTTAATATACTGTTATCCAAGATGTTCTGTCCTTCAACTTGGTTAAATTAGATTTCGTTATCGTCTTCCCCTACCACTACTGTCCACTAATGTCATTAGGTTTAGCTTCTGAATGAAAGTGAAGACACATGTGCAACATCTAGATATCTTTATTGTAGACGTTTCGCCATCCAGTGGCTTTATCAATACAGATTCTAGGACATAATAGGAAGACAGTAGAACTATATACAAAAGATGAGGTAATCAGTCCCTCGGCCTTGGAGTTAGTGTTCACAGCATCGTGGTGGAGGTTTAGCTTCTCATGACTCGAACCCCTCGGCGCTGCTCTAGTTTCCTTGTAAAGTATAGAATTTAAGATTTTTTGCTTTCTCAAATGCGGGTTCCACTATGGTGTTGCCCTTGTGGCTTAGCGCTTCTTTTTAATTATAATAATAATCATATGGTGTTGCATAATCCAAGTTTGATCTGGTTAATGTCGTGCAGAGTCGTGAATTCCTCCTTGTTACCGCCTCTTCACTGGTCGTTACTAGGTCACTCTTCCTGCTCCATGAGCTTTGTCATACCTCTTCTTAAAGCTATGTATGGATCCTGACTCCACTACGTCACTTTCCAAACTGTTCCACTTCCTGATAACTCTGTGACTGTGGAAATACTTCCTAACATCCCTGTGTGTGTACGTATTTGTGCGTGTAAAACTAATAGTAATAATACCATCAGTCAGAGGTTACTATCAAAAAGACACTTGGCCTATTTTTTTTTTTTTTTTTTTTTTTTTTTTTTTTTTTTTTTGTTTTTTTGTTTTTTTTTTTTTTTTTTTTTTGTGTGTGTGTGTGTGTGTGTGTGTGTGTGTGTGTGTGTGTGTGTGTGTATTTGGGTACTCACCTATTTGTAGTCACCTATTTGTAGTGATTACAAAGAGATGAATTATAAACGTACCTCTTCTTAACGCTATGAATGGATTCTGCCTCCACTACAAGACTTTCCAGGCTATCCCACTTTCTGACAACTCAATGACTGAAGAAAAACTTACTAACATCTCTGTGGCTCATCTGAGTCTTCATCTTCATTAGCCAGGTAATGCACACCTGTGAAAAAAATTCTAATCCTGTCTCTCTTCGACATTATGGGAAATAAGTCCCTAGAAGAACACATTCCAATGACTCAGGGGAAAAGTTATTACAGAATTATATTAAACGTTCGGATTAGATAAAAGGTCTCGCTTACACCGTAGGCTTATTCAGTCGAATACAGAGGAGGAAGTAGAAGCAGTAGAGATGCAAAGACGGTGTAATCAGTCTCTCACCCTTGAAGACGAAGTTTTGGTGTGGTCAGTCCCTCAGCCTGGAGAAGTGTTTTGCGTCATAGTTTGGAACAGTGTGAAGGTGAAACAACAGTATAGAGACTTGCGTACTGTCAGAGGTGAGGCGCAGATAATCTTGACGACATTGAGAGTGCAGGTCTCTTAAATCCAAGTGAGAATGGATGGATTTGAGAGGGACTTGCCCTCTCAATGATAAGTCTTCTACTAGTGGGCTCCGTCTCTCATGTCAAGATTATCTGCGTCTCACCTTTCACAGCTTCACATTGTTCCAGAATATGACGCAAAATACTTCTCCAGCCTGAGGGACTGACCACCTCAAAACTACGTCATCATGGGTGATGGACTGATGATATCGTCTTAACATCTCTACTGCATCTGCTGCCTCCTCTGTACCCGACTGAAGAAGCCTACTGTGTAGGCGAAACGTTTCGGGATAAAAATACTTAAATATTTTACGTGCCTGTCTTATCAGCTTGTCGGTGTTGTTTACCATTATCACATTAATTCATGTAAAGTAAAAGGACACAAGTGCAACTAATGTGACATTTATTGTGGCAACGTTTCGCTCTCCAGGAGGTTTATCAAGCCATTACAAACAAACAATACATGAACACAGAGGGTAAATAAAGGCTCAGAGTGAGGTGAATACTAGTGAGGTACCATTTCGATGTTCACTAGTGGTAGTAGTAGTAGTAGTAGTAGTGGTAGTGACAAAAGTAATACAATATGGTAGAGCAATTATTTCGTACATGAGTAAAAGGATATAAAAGCTATTACTTGGGTAACATAAAAATAGGTTGGACAAATATAAACTGGAATGAGGCAGCTTGTTTCAGTGTTCACTCTCTGTGCTTTGTGTAGTATAACAGGAGAGACTATGTGATGGCAGGGTTTACTGTTTTCAGGAGGATTCTTGCTAAGACTTCGGAGATGGTGAAGCTGCCGTTGTTTTGTTTAATTGTATTCGAAACAGCGATCAGTGCTGATTCAAGGCACTTGCGTGTGCGGAAATTAGTTTCTTTTATCACTAATTGGGCGTCTCTGAATTTCATAAGATGATTGGTGGAATTTCGGTGTTGTACACAGGCGTTGTTTAAGTTGTCGTTCCTACATGCGTATATGTGTTCATTGAGGCGGGTGTCGAGGTTTCTTGCTGTTTCACCTACGTAGATCTTGTCACAGCCTCCACAGGGTATAGTGTAAACTCCTGCATTGACTGGTTCGTGGTGCTTGGGTTTTGTCCTGGTTAGATCCTTTATTGAAGTGGTAGAAGCGATGGCGACTCTGGTGTTAGCTTGTGAAAGTACTTATGAGACGTTTAATGCAACCTGGCTGTTGGGAAGAATTATAACTTTGTTGGGAGCGGTGTTGATGCGTGGAGAATTGATGATCTGAAGAGCTCTTTTCTTGCAGTCTTTGATGAAAAAAGAAGGAAATTGTAACTCAGAATGGTGTCGTGATAGGTTTATCCTGGAAACAATAAATAATGAGTTGGGTTACAGATAGTAACACTCAATAGGAATTTCACACACCTGGCCCCGCCTCTTCACTGATCGCTTCTAGGTCCTCTCTCTGCTTCCAGAGCTTTGTCATACCTCGTTTTAAAGCTATGTATGGTTCCTGCCTCCACTACATCACTTGCTAGGCTATTCCACTTCCTGACGACTCTATGACTGAAGAAATACTTCCTAACATCCCTATGACTCGTCTGAGTCTTCAGCTTCCAGTTGTGACCCCTTGTTTCTGTGTCCCATCATTGGAATAACATGTCTCTGTCTACCTTATCTATTCCACGCAGTATCTTGTATGTCGTTATCATGTCTTCCCTGACCCGCCTGTCCTCCAATGTCGTCAGTCCGATTTCCCTCAACCTTTCTTCGTAGAACATACCCCTGAGCTCCGGAACTAGCCTTGTTGCAAACCTTTGCACTTTCTCTAATTTCTTGACGTGTTTGCCCAGGTGTGGGTTCCAAACTGGAGTTGCATGCTCCAGTATGGGCCTGATGTACGCAGTGTACAGTGTCTTGAACGATTCCTTACTAAGGTATCAGAACGCTATTCTCAGGTTTGCCAGGCGCCCGTATGCTGCAGCAGTTATCTGGTTGATGTGTGCCTCCGGAAACATGCTCGGTGTTATGGTCACCCCAAGATCTTTCTCCTTGAGCGAGGTTTGCAGTCCTTGGCCACCTAGTCTATATTCTGTCTGCGGTCTTCTTTGCATTTCTCCGATCTTCATGACTTTACACTTGGCAGGGTTAAATTCAAGAAGCCAGTTGCTGGACCAGGTGTCCAGCCTGTCCAGGTCTCTTTGAAGTCCTGCCTGGTCCTCATCTGATTAATTCTCCTCATTAACTTTACATCATCTGCGAACTGGGACACCTCTGAGTTTATCCCTTCCATTATGTCATTCACATATACCAGAAATAGTACTGGTCCTAGGACCGACCCCTGTGGGACCCTGCTCGTCACAGGTGCCCACTGTGATACCTCATCCCGTACCATGAGTCGTTGTTGCCTCCCTGTCAGGTATTCTCTGATCTATTGCAGTGCCCTTCCTGTTATACGCGCCTCTAGATTAGTTTCTGGACTAATCTCTTGTGAGGAACTGTGTCGAAGGCCTTCTTGCAGTCCAAGAAAATGCAATCAACCCACCCCTCTCTCTCATGTCGCACTTCTGTAACTTTGTCATAGAACCCCAGAAGGTTTGTGACACAGGATTTGCCTTCCATGAATCCGTGCTGGCTGTCGTTTATAACCTTGTTCCGTTCCAGGTGCTACACCACTCTCCTCTTGATAATCTTCTCCATGACTTTGCATACTATACAGGTCAGTGACACTGGTCTGTAATTTAGTGCCTCTTTTCTGTCTCCATTTTTAAAAATGGGAACTACATTTGCGGTCCTCCATACCTCAGGTAGTTGCCCAGTTTCAAGGGATGTGTTGATTGTGGTTAATGGCACACACAATATATCTGCTCCCTCCCTGAGGACCCAAGGGTAGATGTTTTATGGTCCCATTGCCTTTGATGTATCAAGGTCACTTAGCAGCTTCTTCTCCTCCTCAGTTGTGTGCATATCGTCCAGCATCTATTGGTCTATTCCCTGTTGGTGTCCCCCTCTGTCCTGTCTTCCCAGAGTCCTTCCTGTCTCCACTGTGAATACTTCCTTAAATCTCCTGTTGAGCTCCTCACATACCTCTTGATCGTTTCTTGTGAGTTCCCCACCTTCTTTCCTCAGCCTGATCACCTGGTCTTTGACTGTCGTCTTTCTCCTAATGTGGCTAAACAACGGTTTCGGGTCTGTCTTGGCTTTCGATGCTATGTCATTTTCGTACTGTCGCTGGGCCTCCCTCCTCATCTGTGCTTATTCGTTTCTGGCTCTTCGACTGATCTCATTGTTTTCCTGGGTCCTTTGCCTTCTATACCTCTTCCATTCTCTAATGCACTTAGTTTTTGCCTCCCTGCACCTTTGGGTAAACCAAGGATTCGCTATGATCTTCTCATTGTTTCTGTTGCCCTTGGGAACAAACCTTTCCTCTGCCTCCTTGCATTTTGTTGTTACATACTCCATCATTTCATTTACTGTCTTTCCTACCATTTCTCTGTCCCACTGCACCTCCCGCAGGAAGTTCCTCATACCTGTGTAGTCCCCCCTTTTATAGTTTGGCTTTTCCCATTCGACTCCTGTTACCCTCTCCATCTGTAACTCTACTATTTAATCAAAACTCAGGACTAAGTGGTCACTAGCTCCGAGGGGCCTCTCATATGTGATGTCATCAATGTCTGAGCTACTCAGGGTGAACACAAGGTTCAGTCTTGCTGGTTCATCCTCCCCTCGTTCTTTGGAAGTGTCCCTGATGTGTTGATGCATGAGGTTTTCCAGTACCACATCCATCATCTTGGCTCTCCATGTTTCGTGACCCCCATGAGGCTCCAGGTTTTCCCAATCAATCTCCCTGTGGTTGAAATCACCCATAACCAGTAACTTTACTCTTGACGTTTGAGCTCTTCGTACCACCTCAGCCAGTGTGGCCACCATTGCTCTGTTGTTCTCATCATATTCCTCTCTTGGTCTCCTGCAGTTCTGTGGTGGGTTATACATCACAGCAATGACTACCTTATGTTCCCCAGATTGAACTGTGCCTGCTGTGTAGTCCCTTTCTCCAGTCTCGTCCATGCCCTTCATTTCCTCGAAACTCCAACGGTTTTTTATGAGCAGTGCAACCCCTCCTCCCCCTCTTCTCTTTTTATTTTTCCTCAGGATCTGATATCCCGGTGGGAAGACTGCGTCTGTTATTGTCTCAGTGAGTTTTGTTTCTGTGACTGCTATGATGTCCAGGGACTTCTCGTTGATTCTTTCGTGATATTCCTCGTATTTATTTGCTATTCCATCTGCGTTTGTGTACCACACCTTTAGCTTCTTGTCTATCACGGTGGACCTGGGAGAATGTTGAGGTTGGGGGTGGGAGCCCTGGGGGGGTTATGGGGGTTTGTGGTGTGGGTGGGATTTGTGGGGGGGGGGGTGAAGGCAGAGTGCCCGTAGAGAGCTGCTGTGGCAGTGGGGTTTGTGATGTTGGGTGTGTGTGTGTGTGTGTGTGTGTGTGTGTGTGAGAGAGAGAGAGAGAGAGAGAGAGATTTTCCTCTTCATTCGTCCTGAGCATTCCACAGTTCGTCCCACAAAACGTTTGGCTATTGAACACTAAAGAGAGTGTCGCCATTACAATCAGGATCATTCATCTCAGAGCTTTGCTTGATCTTAAAGGCTGGAGATCCTGGATTATTTCTCATCTAAAGGCAACTCTCCATACAATTTGAAAATACAATACCTCCCTCTTTTATCATTCTTTAATATCGAATATATTATTACCTTTCTGTCCGCGCAAATGTCAGCGGAATGAAAGATATTTCGTAATTAATTGAAAAGGTCGTCTCTTACTACGACATTATTTTTCTCATACTTGTCTCCACGTTAATACATACTGTATTATGCTCTGTTATTGCCTTCTTTAATATACATTTTCATTTTCGTTAAAGGTGATTCCCACATGTATTAAAAAAAAAATGAAAATGACATGTATATTTCGGCGAAAATTAGAGATCCTCTACAGCATACTTTCTGCGTAGTTTATCATTTCTACGTAGTATATCATGTAGGTATATGTTGTGCCGAATAGGTAAAATTGGTCAATTAAAATTAAATCCTTTCTAAAATTTTTCTCTTATACGTTTAATGATATATTATTTTCATTTATGCTAATGTAAAAATTAATAATTTTGTACCAAAAGAACCTTGGAAAACTTACCTTGCCTTAATATAACAAGTGCAGTTTAATTTAGCCTAATCCAACTAAATATATTTTAGATATGATTACAATAATTTAGCAAACACAATATTTTATTCATTTGGTTCAGAGTGATTTCTGCGAAATCATTGCATACACAATTTTTCTCTTGTCTTTGGTACCTCACTACACTAATGTCACAACTATACTAAGGTCACAATATTCTCCACAGGAGTCTGCTAATACCCTCACAAGAGTATTAACGTCATCAATACCCTCAGAAAAAGTACAATTAGCTCCTTGGATAAAGAGTTAAGTAACTGCAATAAGTTGTTACTAATTTTCGTTTAAAATGATAAATGTTAAGACACTTTTAGAGTTCAGAGAAAATTGTTGGTCCAGAGAGAATTCTCCGACTGAAGAAGTAATTTCCAGGATCTGCAATTTTGTTAGATTTTAAAGTAATTCTTCGGATTTAATTAACGTTAAATTTTGAGTTTAATAGCAATTATAAAACTCACGGTTCGTCTTTATTAATATTCACTTTATTTTTCTTTTCAGGTGAGTGATATTGGCACTTGCCACCTCCTCTACACCATGTACTTGTGGGCGTTTACCTGGCCTCGTAAGTTATTCATATTTATCAATGTAGGTACAGTAAGTCCTCACTTAACGTCGTCGATAAGAGATAAGATTTCGTTCGGATTTTTAACCCCCGAGGGTTAGCCACCCAGGATAACCCAAGAAAGTCAGTGTGTCATCGAGGACTGTCTAACTTATTTCCATTGTGGTCCTTAATCTTGTTCCCCAGGATGCGACCCACACCAGTCGACTAATACCCAGGTACCTATTTGCTGCTAGGTGAACAGGACAACAGGTGCAAGGAAACGTGTCGAAATGTTTTCCACCCGCCGGGAATCGAACCCGGGCCCTCCGTGTGTGAAGCGGGAGCTTTAGCCACCAGGCCACCGGGTCACTGGGTTCTTGGAAACTGTGATTTTAAGCGAAATGACATATAACGAAACCAATTTTACCAAAGGCTAATTAATACAAAGATCAGGGGTGCACAGTGCGCCTTTAGCACTCATTACGACATGGTTAACTGAGCAACAGGGCAAGATGAACGCTTTCGTACCGCATCGTTTACTGTTCAGGGTAGCGGGTGGCCGGAGCCTATCCCGGCAGCTCAGGGCGCAAGGCGGAAACCAACCCTGGATACGACGCCAGTCCATCGCAGGGCTCACCCACACCCACACTCGTACTGGGTCAATTTAGACATGCCATTTAACTTTATATACACATCTTTGGAATGTGAGAAGAAACTAGAGTAAAGCTTGTTCATGTACACAACGACCCTGGCCGGAAATCTATTTTTTTACTCATCAAAGTGATAAAACGACGTTAAACGACGTTAAGTGAGAAATTACTGTCCTCTACAAAAGACCAGCTTTATTATTCTTAATTATAATAATGCTAGAATGATTAATGTTATATAAATAACATTAATTAGTCTAACATTAACACTGTAATGAATTACAAAAATAGAAGCTACCCAGTGAAAGTTAAATTTAAAAATATTGCTAATGGTAAAGGGAAATCAAATGTTAATCACTCTGGCTTTATGGTACTGGTTCATCTTTATGTTTTGGCTTTACATGAATCAACTACTAAAAGCCAAGAAAGCCGATCTTTGCGAAAATTTGATACAACTATATATAAAAACTTTAATCCTTAAAATAAGGGCAATATTAATCTTCGATTTGACATAAATACACTAATTAGCCTCTCGGAGTAGACAATAGCTGACACACACA
Source organism: Cherax quadricarinatus (assembly GCF_038502225.1). Lineage (NCBI taxonomy): Eukaryota > Metazoa > Arthropoda > Malacostraca > Decapoda > Parastacidae > Cherax > Cherax quadricarinatus. The sequence goes on along the minus strand of NC_091363.1, from coordinate 21,779,967 downwards.
CACACACACACACACACACACACACACACACACACACACACACACACAAATATAACTAAGAAATATTAGAAAAATATATAATTAAGTTGCACATGTGTCTAATTTATCAACATGTCGGTTCTCTGAACCATTCATCTACAAACCTGTCAGACACTGCAACTTCTTGGGATCTTAATACTTGGGAATTCTTCACTTGCCTAATTCTTGGGCACGACCTACTTCCACATTGAACAAATGTGACACCACCTATGACTGCTGCACCTCTCCTACCAACGATTTATAAGCTGCTTCTCCGCACGTATGCCGTATTTTATTCAAGATTAATGGACTGACCACATCGACTCAAGGTTGAGGGACTGATTACCTCATTCTCCTCCTGTTCTTCAAGATTCTCCTTTGTATGGACTGATGAAGCCACTGTGTGGCGAAACGTTTCCTAAATAAAGATACCCAAGAGTTGCACATGTGTCTAATTTATCAACATGTCGGTTCTCTGAACCATTCATCTACATATAATTAAGCTCACGGATCAGGGAGATAGAGGACCTAGTTCGGACCAGTGAAGAGGCGGGGCCAGAAGCTATGGTTCGACCCCTGCGACCACAATTACGTGAACCACAATTAGGTGAAAATTAAATGTGTATATATATATATATATATATATATATATATATATATATATATATATATATATATATATATATATATATTCAACCACTAAAGGGGTAGGGGAAATCATTGGGATTAAGTCGGTGGTATATGAGAAAGTTGAGGCTAAGGAAGGGGTAGCAATAATGTTGAAGGATCATTTGTGGAAGGATTGATTATGTGGATTAAAATAAGGGTTGGATGCAAAAGAGGTTATAATTGTGCATTCACCTAAAGAAGAGAGGAGTGGAACAAAGAATATAAGAAAGCAGGAACACTGCAGCAGGCCTACTGGCCCATGCGAGGCAAGTCCAGTTCACCCACTGGTTTAAGCCAATGCCTTAAGGTAGTCAGGTTAGGTCACATTCACTAAGGAAGAAGCACGGCAACTGACCTAGTAACACAGGCTAGTCAGGTCCAACTCACGCCCACTCATGTATTTATCTAAGATATTTTTAAAACTATACAACGTCTTAGCTTCTTTAACGGTACTCGGGAGTTTGTTCCACTCATCTACAACTCTTACTAAACCAGTGCTTTCCTATATCCTTTCTGAATCTGAATTTTTCCAACTTAAATCCATTGCTGCGAGTCCAGTCTAGGCTAGATAGTTTTAGCATTCTGTTTACTTCCACTCTGAAATTAAAACACATGTGCAACATCTGGGTATCTTTATTGTAGACGTTTCGCCATCCAGTGGCTTTATCAATACAAATTCCAGGACATAACTTGAAGACAGTAGAACTATATACAGAAGACGAGGTAATCAGTCCCACAGCCTTGGAGTTGGTGCGATTGTGAGGACATGCACACAACCTTCACGACTACGACAACTACTACTATTACTAACCCATCTCTTTGGGTAGGACCTACTTCCACTGGGGAATCCCACTTACCAGTGACTATACCCTCGTCTGCTACACGTCCCCCTGGCGTTAGTATAAAAGCGCCAGGCTCCTTGCTTCTGCTTCAGAATCTTCACGACTACGGTGCTCTTCGCACCAACTCCAAGGTTGAGGGACTGATTACCTCGTCTTCTGTATATAGTTCTACTGTCTTCAAGTTATGTCCTAGAATTTGTATTGATAAAGCCACTGAATGGCGAAACTTCTACAATAAAGATACACAGATGTTGCACATGTGTCTTAATTTCATCTTGTCGGTATTGTATTCCATTCATGTACTACTACATCCCCTTTATTAATTCCTGTTTTCCATTTATACTCCTCAATCATATCCCTCCGTCTAATTCTACACCTTTCTCGAGAGTGTAGATTTAGGGCCCTCAGTCTCTCCACATAGGGAAGATTTCTTATACATGGGATCAACTTTGGGATCAACTTAGTGTGTTTTGGGACCTTTGAACCGAGTAATTGTGGTAAAGTGAGAAAATGCTAAAATGAGAAAAACACTTAGAGGGGGTGTGGTAGGTAAGTTCAGGGGACTTTTGACTGAACTTTGTATAGAAAGGAGTTTGGTCACAGGCAATACATATTTTAAGAAAAAAAATGTACAATATACGATATAAGGCGTATTGACAGTAGTTTGTTGTGCTGTGTTTTGGTAAAAAAGAGACTGACGGGTTGACTTCAGGATGTGCATGTTTATAGAGGGGCACAGATAGATCACATTTTAGTTGTAACAACAGTGAGAGTGAAAGGTAGATGGGATACAAGGAGAATGGAAGCAGCAAGAAAGAGGTGATGAAGGGCCTGAATGTTTTTAGCTGTGATAAAAAAAGGAAAATTTAAAAATTATGGAAAAAAAATGTTTTCTTACCGAAAAATAATGTGCAATTCTGACAAGTTGGTGCAATTACCTTGTTTCTATCATAATTCTAAGTATGTTTTTTTCCAATAATTTAATTTTTTTTTCTTCCTGTCATCAAAAAGATATGATGGCAATTCATGTTATTTTTTTTCCTACAAAAATTACGATTTTCATGATTGTTTCATTCTAAATACACTACATTGCAAGATCTCTGAGGACTCCATTCAAATTCAGGGAGTGATAACAGCTCAGTCGCCTGTGGGTTGTCAGCATGTGTTCAGGTGCAACTTACTGATATGGCGCATCATGACCATAGAATTTTATAGAAAACATAATATATGTATAACTCAGGAATAAGTTATTGACGTTATTTTCCATTTTTGGCAAAAAGTATTTATAGGAGTGTCATGATTTTTTACACACATTGAGTAATGATGGTATTACAACCCAGGATTCCAAATGGCCTGTTATCCCGGGTGTAATGGGAGCAAAATAAACACAGCAGAAAAAGTTTAGTCTTATATTATCCTTCACCAATTTATAACAGCAATATGTACACTATGTACAGTGATAAGTATAGTGCACTTCACGGTAAGCAAGGCAGAAAAAGAAGCCACAAGATAGCAGACTGTGCTTCAACCAGCTCTAGAATGGGAATGACAAGGGCAGACAGGAGAGTGGTACCCACATAACCTCTGCAATTGCCAAAACATCTTCTTATTGGCTGGAACCTGGTCACTAGTTGAACGATGGGGCCCCATCATCAACTCTTAGCAACCTGGTTCGCTGGTTGGGGGAGATAGCCTGTAAATGAGGGTGTGTACATGCGCCGAATAAAGGTTACGTACTCTTTGCATGCCACACCCCCACCCCGAGAAGGCTCAGGATTAGGCTGCCACCTCCCAGTGGTAACTGTGATGCCATGGCACAAAATAATGGGACCGCCTTTCCTCTCCACCATCCAACTCCTAGATAGAGCTCAGCTTTTCTCGTGACAAAAAGCCAAACCCTAACTCAGAGTGAGACAGCAGTCAGTCGGGCTAGCATAGGTCCAAGATACAGGCGGACGGTAGCCCGCATCCCCTCACTAAAAAAAAAAACCCCACACCAGGGGATAAAAAAAAAGAGCGTGAAAAGGGGTTACCACAAATAATATAACATCCTAACCTAAATAAATAAAAATATTAGACTCTAGATAAAGAGTCTGCCAACATATTTTCTTTCCGGCAATATATTTAATGGAAATATTATAGGGCTGCAGCCTTAGCATCCAGCGCATAAGCCTTGTGTTGTGGTTCTTCATGGCTTGGAGATATACTAAAGGATTGTGATCCCTGTAGACTGACCACCTGCGATGTCTGGCCCACATAAACATCGAAATGCTCCAAAGCCAGTACCAGCGCGAGGGCTTCTTCAATGGTAGAGTAAGCCCTCTGATGCGGCGGGAACTTAGCTGAAAAGAAGGCTACAGGCTGCAACTCCTTGTTCCCGATTTGTAATAGTACTGCCCCAACCCCAGACTCACAAGCATCAACCTGTAATGAAAAAGGTTTGGAGAAGTCTGGAGACAAAAGATTGGGTGCAGTACACAATAATCTTTTTGCTTTATTAAAAGCAGTGTTACAGTCTGAGGTCTAATTAAAGGGAACTTTGTGATTGGTAAGAGAGGTAAGAGGGGCTACAATATCTGAGAAATTCTTACAGAATCTTCTGTAAAATCCTATCATGCCTAGGAAACGTTGAAGAGATTTCCTATCATGAGGAACTGGATAATCTTTAATAGCAAAAACTTTAGCAAGTTTAGGTGCAATTTTACCACTACCTACTTCATGGCCTAGAAAAGTGATAGTGGCCTGGCCAAAGGAAGATTTAGATAAATTAACTGTTAAATGGGAACTCTTAAAGGTCTCAAAAAGAGCCTTAAGTCTAAGTAGGTGTTGATCCCAAGTATCAGACACCACAACAATATCATCTAGGTACGCTGCCGTGCCTTCAAGTCCTTTAATAGCCTGATGGATAAGTTTCTGGAATGAAGAGGGGGAATTTTTCATTCAGAATGGGGTAACTGTGTATTGATAATGACCTCCTGGAATTACGAAGGCAGAGATTTCCTTCGCCTTATCCGTCAAAGGTACCTGATAGTAGCCTTTAAGGAGATCTAACTTGGACACAAAAGTAGCCTTACCCACAAAGTCAATTACGTCATCCAGACGAGGAAGAGGGTAAGCATCTGTAATTGTGACCTCGTTCACCTTACGGTAGTCTGTACATATACGAAACCCTCCATCAGCCTTCTTCACAAGGATACACGGTGAAGCCCATGGACTAGATGACTCCTCCACTAAACCATGCTTTAACAAAAATTCTACTTCCTGATGAAGTAGTATCTGCTTTTCAGGATTAGCTCTGTAGGGGGAGAGTTTAATTGGTTTAGAGTTTCCCACATCTACATCATGATAACCTAACATACATTTTTTCGGCACATCCGAAAAAATATTAGGATATGACTGTAGAAGCTCAGTTAAATTTGTTGCTTGCGTTTCAGATAGTCCCTCCATTAAAGGGCTAGGATCCTTGAGGAGGACAGAATTTGAAAGTTTAATATTAATTTCAGAGATAGAGTGCAAACAATCAGAGTCGTCCTCAGAGGTAGAGGACAGAGTCATTACTGGGACTTTATCTGGTGTATGAAAAGACTTTAATTGATTAATGTGGTAAGTTTTAGTTTGAGGTCTTATCAATGGGAGCTACCACATAATTTACATCAGATAATCTACTTACAATCTGCATAGGTCCCGTAAATCTAACTTTCAAGGTGTGGCCAGGTATAGGTTCCTGCACCAACACCTTGTCTCCTGGATGGAAGGAGCGGAATTGTGCACTTCTGTCATACCTCTGTTTCATCTTACTTTGAGCTGTCTTTAGGTTAGCCTTGGCTAACTGACGTGCCACCTGCAACCTTGAAGACGGGTTGTAGAGTGTTGAGCTAACGTCTTCTCCCATCCATCCTTCTTTGAGCACCCGAAGAGGACCTCGTACATTGTGCCCAAAGATCAGCTCAAACGGACTATACCCTGTAGACTCTTGCACCGTCTCTCGTACTGAGAACAACAACAAAGGTAGTGATTCATCCCAGTCTGTAGGAAAGTGCATGCAAAAAGTTCTCATCATTGTTTTTAATGTCTGATGGAATCTTTCCAAGGCGCCTTGGGACTGAGGATGATAGGCAATGGATAAGTTGTGGATTATCCCTAACCTAGTTAATACTTCCCTAAATGCTTTGGCAGTAAAGTTAGTACCTTGATCACTTTGAATAGTTTTAGGAATGCCAAAACAAGAAATGAATTTGGTTAAAGCTTTGAGAATAGCTTTAGTATTAATACTACGCATGGGAATTCCTTCAGGATATCTGGTTACTTTATCCATAATCGTAAATAAATATTGATTTCCCGACTTTGACCTAGGTAGTGGACCTACACAATCTATAATTAAATCTGCAAAAGGTTCTCCATCAGCAGGTATAGGTTTCCCTACTTGCTGACATTCTCGGCAACACCTAATATGATTCTTCACATCTTTCTTTAATTTTGGCCAATAAAATTCTTTTGTGATTCTTTGCAAGATTTTTGTAATTCCTAAGTGACGTATTATGAGCTATATTTAATATTTGAGGTCTAAACTTGGTTGGAACCACTAACCTGTCATACAATTGCCGGCCCTCTATCCCCTTACCAGTCTCAGTGCAGATCAAATAATTGTTTTTAACTTCATACTTGACCGGATGACCCAAAGAGGATTTACCCATGGCTGCCTGAAAAGCGAATTTTAAAAAAGGGTCCTTTCGTTGTTCCTCCCGGAAGGACAGTCCCTCGGGCATGGAAACAGACATCTGGCAATCCTGCAACCTGGGAATAGGAAGGCTTGATCGGGGTCTTTTCACTTGATTTATGAGGCTCCGGCCGGTGTGCCTCATAAAACAACATGGCTATTCCGAGATCGGAGTCGTCCAAGGATAGGTCAACATTCCCTCCAGACAACCCTTGGGATGTTGCTCGAGTTATGGCCAACACCGGAGAAGAATTAATCATTATAGGTTCAGGACACGAACTAACAGTAATGTTATTACCCAGTAATAACATGGCATCTTTCATGGGAAATCCTTTTGAGACACCTACAGTTAAGTACCCAGTGTAATATTTGCACTGTACATAAATTTTATGCAAAGGAACAGAATATATAGCTCCTACAAATGCTTCCAATAAAACAGAGGAATTCAAGGAAGTATTCTCTGAAAGGGGTAATATTCCTTCTCTTACAAGTGAGCAATATGCTCCAGTATCTCTAAAGGTCTTTACTTCAATTGTTTCTGAGTTTTCCTGAAGGGAAATAAGACTCTTGCAATAATAAGGGGCCATACCTTTTTCTACTTCTCTAGGGGACATGTTACTAGGGATATTAGAGATTTTCCCAATGGGTTGGGGTTTATGGGGGCAGTTGGGACGGATGTGACCAACTTTGTTGCAGAGGAAGCAGACGACAGGCTTGCCCTTTACTCCCTGCTGACGTTGCAAATGGTGTCGTTCTGGCTGGTGTCTCTCTGGATACTGTTGTCGATATGCACCATGAGTAGTTTGCCTCTCCGCAGGTGGACCATAAGTTGAGAAGCGTGGCTCACCAGGTGACTTAGTTGGCTGACGTAGACGTTCTCCCTCCGGCTGGCACTTCATTCTCCAAGGTTGACGATCTCTGCTCATGCCAGGCTGTTGAAAAGAGAGACGGGACCGCTCGGACAAGGAGCGGCTAGTTTCGAAGGTATCAGCCAACCTGGCTGCCTCCAATGCAGTGGTTAAGTCACGATCCTGCAGAAAGACTCGAACCTCTGGTCCCACAGACTCCAGTAGGTTATCAATCAGAATAAGCTGTACCAGCTCCTCAAAGGTAGAGACACCACTTGCTTTATACCAGCTGGTAAAAGCTTTGGTTTGCCGTCTCACAAAGTCCACTAGGGATTGACCAAGCTGTCGTCTGCTCAGCTTGAAATTTTTTTTGTATTTGGCTGGGATACACATATATGCTCCCAACACTGTGGTCTTCACTACTTGATAATCAGAAAATTCAGCGTCATTTAATTATTATTTTTATTATCACACTGGCCGACTCCCACCAAGGCAGGGTGGCCCGAAAAAGAAAAAACTTTCACCATCATTCACTCCATCACTGTCTTGCCAGAAGGGTGCTTTACACTACAGTTTTTAAACTGCAACATTAACACCCCTCCTTCAGAGTGCAGGAACTGTACTTCCCATCTCCAGGACTCAAGTCCGGCCTGCCGGTTTCCCTGAACCCCTTCATAAATGTTACCCTGCTCACACTCCAACAGCACGTCAAGTATCAAAAACCATTTGTCTCCATTCACTCCTATCAAACACGCTCACACATGCCTGCTGGAAGTCCAAGCCCCTCGCACACAAAACCTCCTTGACCCCCTCTCTCCAACCTTTCCTAGGCCGACCCCTACCCCGCCTTCCTTCCACTACAGACTGATACACTCTTGAAGTCATTCTGTTTCGCTCCATTCTCTCTACATGTCCGAACCACCTCAACAACCCTTCCTCAGCCCTCTGGACAACAGTTTTGGTAATCCTGCACCTCCTTCTAACTTCCAAACTACGAATTCTCTGCATTATATTCACACCACACATTGCCCTCAGACATGACATCTCCACTGCCTCCACCCTTCTCCTCGCTGCAACATTCATCACCCATGCTTCACACCCATATAAGAGCGTTGGTAAAACTATACTCTCATACATTCCCCTCTTTGCCTCCAAGGACAAAGTTCTTTGTCTCCACAGACTCCTAAGTGCACCACTCACTCTTTTCCCCTCATCAATTCTATGATTCACCTCATCTTTCATAGACCCATCCGCTGACACGTCCACTCCCAAATATCTGAATACATTCACCTCTTCCATACTCTCTCCCTCCAATCTGATATTCAATCTTTCGTCACCTAATCTTTTTGTTATCCTCATAACCTTACTCTTTCCTGTATTCACCTTTAATTTTCTTCTTTCGCACACCCTACCAAATTCATCCACCAATCTCTGCAACTTCTCTTCAGAATCTCCCAATAGCACAGTGTCATCAGCAAAGAGCAGCTATGACAACTCCCACTTTGTGTGTGATTCTTTATCTTTTAACTCCACGCCTCTTGCCAAGACCCTCGCCGCATTTACTTCTCTTACAACCCCATCTATAAATATATTAAACAACCACGGTGACATCACACATCCTTGTCTAAGACCTACTTTTACTAGGAAATAATTTCCCTCTTTCCTACATACTCTAACTTGAGCCTCACTATCCTCGTAAAAACTCTTCACTGCTTTCAGTAACCTACCTCCTACACCATACACTTGCAACATCTGCCACATTGCCCCCCTATCCACCCTGTCATACGCCTTTTCCAAATCCATAAATGCCACAAAGACCTCTTTAGCCTTAACTAAATACTGTTCACTTATATGTTTCACTGTAAACACCTGGTCCACACACCCCCTACCTTTCCTAAAGCCTCCTTGTTCATCTGCTATCCTATTCTCCGTCTTATTCTTAATTCTTTCAATAATAACTCTACCATACACTTTACCAGGTATACTCAGCAGACTTTTTTTTTATTATCACACCGGCCGATTCCCACCAAGGCAGGGTGGCCCGAAAAAGAAAAACTTTCACCATCATTCACTCCATCACTGTCTTGCCAGAAGGGTGCTTTACACTACAGTTTTTAAACTGCAACATTAACACCCCTCCTTCAGCAGACTTATCCCCCTAAAATTTTTGCACTCTTTTATCCCCTTTGCCTTTATACAAAGGAACTATGCATGCTCTCTGCCAATCCCTAGGTACCTTACCCTCTTCCATACATTTATTAAATAATTGCACCAACCACTCCAAAACTATATCCCCACCTGCTTTTAACATTTCTATCTTTATCCCATCAATCCCGGCTGCCTTACCCCCTTTCATTTTACCTACTGCCTCACGAACTTCCCCCACACTCACAACTGGCTCTTCCTCACTCCTACAAGATGTTATTCCTCCTTGTCCTATACACGAAATCACAGCTTCCCTATCTTCATCAACATTTAACAATTCCTCAAAATATTCCCTCCATCTTCCCAATACCTCTAACTCTCCATTTAATAACTCTCCTCTCCTATTTTTAACTGACAAATCCATTTGTTCTCTAGGCTTTCTTAACTTGTTAATCTCACTCCAAAACTTTTTCTTATTTTCAACAAAATTTGTTAACATCTCACCCACTCTCTCATTTGCTCTCTTTTTACATTGCTTCACCACTCTCTTAACCTCTCTCTTTTTCTCCATATACTCTTCCCTCCTTGCATCACTTCTACTTTGTAAAAACTTCTCATATGCTAACTTTTTCTCCCTTACTACTCTCTTTACATCATCATTCCACCAATCGCTCCTCTTTCCTCCCGCACCCACTTTCCTGTAACCACAAACTTCTGCTGAACACTCTAACACTACATTTTTAAACCTACCCCATACCTCTTCGACCCCATTGCCTATGCTCTCATTAGCCCATCTATCCTCCAATAGCTGTTTATATCTTACCCTAACTGCCTCCTCTTTTAGTTTATAAACCTTCACCTCTCTCTTCCCTGATGCTTCTATTCTCCTTGTATCCCATCTACCTTTTACTCTCAGTGTAGCTACAACTAGAAAGTGATCTGATATATCTGTGGCCCCTCTATAAACATGTACATCCTGAAGTCTACTCAACAGTCTTTTATCTACCAATACATAATCCAACAAACTACTGTCATTTCGCCCTACATCATATCTTGTATACGTCATTACTGACGTAAATTCCTGTGCCTTACCCAATAATGCTGTATGAACCAACGATGCCCAATGCTGTTCCGGCCACCTCAAGGCTCGAGCCTGATTTTCGAAGCTTTCGAAAAATTGTTCTGGTTCGGCCTCATTGAAGCGGGGAACAAACTGTATTGCTTTCTGTAAACTAAAATTATTTACAGAATGCGAAAACTGCCTCCTTTCTCTTTCCCTATCAAATTCTTCCCTTGCGAATGCTCTCTGTTCCCTAGTTTGCTCAAGATTGATTTTTGCCAGCTCAAGTGCCAACGACGCTGATTCACCCTGAGACAACCCAGCTGCACTATACTGACCATTTTGATCCGTAGGTGTATCATCTTCCTCGTGCGAGAACATAGTTTTTGCCCTAGCTCCCGTAGAGGGAGGAGTCTTATGTGCCATCTCTTGTTCTATAAGTTTGTCAGCAATCAGTGAACGCAGTTGCGCAGCTGTGAGAGTGCGTTTGTATTTAATGCCAATGGAACGAACAATTTGCCAACAACGCTGTAGGGACAATTTAGGTAGGTTATGCAAAGTATATGCCGACACCAGACGTCTGACTCGTCTAGGTGGCATAAGTTATTCGCTATGCACAGTACGATTGCAGAATACCCCAACGTAACACGTTAATTTGCAGAACACGCTTAGCTATGCACAGTAAGATTGCAGAATACGCATACAAGCAAAGCCGACTGCAAAATTCTCCACACCGAACAGGCTAGTAACAACTGACACGCAAAATTTGTAAAGCAATGCCAGACAGCTACACTGTTCTAGAAGATTGACCGTAGCGATGCGAGCACACCGAACAAGCTAGTAGCGAGCTGTTGAACAATCACACAATAGCAAGGCTGACCATAACAGTAACTGACACGCAAAATTTGTAAAGCAATGCCAGACAGCAAGCTGCACAATGTTCCTGCTACGAGCTTCACCCTAAGCTCAACCGTTTCTCTAAGTCCAGCTCCAGCTCTCGGACAGGCTACCCATATTACAACCCAGGATTCCAAATGGCCTGTTATCCCAGGTGTAATGGGAGCAAAATAAACACAGCAGAAAAAGTTTAGACTTATATTATCCTTCACCAATTTAGAACAGCAATATGTACACTATGTACAGTGATAAGTATAGTGCACTCCACGGTAAGCAAGGCAGAAATAGAAGCCACAAGATAGCAGACCGTGCTTCAACCAGCTCTAGAATGGGAATGACAAGGGCAGACAGGAGAGCAGTACCCACATAACCTCTGCGATTGCCAAAACCATCTTCTTATTGGCTAGAACCTGGTCACTAGTTGATCGACGGGGCCCCATCATCAACTCTTAGCAACCTGGTTCGCTGGTTTGGGGAGATAGCCTGTAAATGAGGGTGTGTACATGCGCCGAATAAAGGTTACGTACTCTTTGCATGCCACAGGGACAAGATTGGCCCACTTAAGAGTAACTCTGGTCAGATCACTGACAGTGATAAGGATGTTTGAAATTCTCAATACCTACTTCCTCTCAGTTTTCTCCCAGAAAAATACTAGACATATTCCTGAAATAATAGATTATGTAGAACAGGACGATGATAAACTATGCACGATAGCGGTAACTAGTGACATGGTCTTCAGACAAATAGAGAAACTAAAACCTAACAAATCCCCAGGTCCTGATGAACTGTTTGCAAGGGTGTTAAAGGAATGTAAAGAGGAACTTAGCATACCTTTGGCTAATCTTTTTAACATATCACTACAAACTGGCATAGTGCCTGATAAGTGGAAAATGGCAAATGTAATAACTATTTACAAGGCAGGTGACAGGTCCTTGGCTTCGAATTATAGACCAATAAGCCTTACCTCCATAGTGGGAAAATTTATGGTATCAATAATTGCCGAAGCAATTCGTAGCCATCTTGACAGGCACGGTTTTACAAAGGGGCGTTCCTGTCTTACGAATTTACTAACTTTTTTCACCAAGGTGTTTGAGGAGGTAGATCATGGTAATGAATATGATATTGTGTATATGGACTTCAGTAAGACTTTCGATAGAGTTCCACACCAGAGGCTATTGAGGAAACTTAATGCACACTGAATAGGAGAAGAAATTTTTTCCTTGCAAGAGGCATGGCTGACAAATAGACAGCAGAGATTTTGCATAAATGGGGAGAAATCAGAATGGGGGCACGTCAGAAGCGGTGTTCCTCAGGGGTCAGTGTTGGGTCTGTTGTTGTTCACAATTTACATAAACGACATAGATGAGGGAATAAATAGCGACATAAGCAAATTTGCTGATGACACCAAAATAGGCCGTCCAATTCATTCTAATGAGGACACTAGAGCACTCCTGGATGATTTGAATAGACTGATGCAATGGTCGGAGAAGTGGCAGATGCCGTTTAATATTGACAAATGCAAAGTTCTAAATCTTGGACAGTTAAATAACCATGCTACATATAAACTAAATAATATAGATCTTAATACTACCGATTGCAAAAAGGATTTAGGAGTTCTGGTTAGCAGTAATCTAAAACCAAGAAAACAGCGCATTAGTGTTCACAATAAAGCTAACAGAATTCTTGGCTTCATATCTAGAAGTATAATTAATAAAAGTCCTCAGGTTGTTCTTCAACTCTATATATCCTTGGTTAGGACTCATTTAGACTATGCTGCTCAGTTCTGGTCACTGTATTACAGAATGGATATAAATGCTCTGGAAAACGTACAGAGGAGGATGAGAAAGATGATCCTATGTATCAGAAATCTTCCCTGTGAGGATAGACTAAGGCACCGAATCTGCACTCTCTCGAAAGGCGTAGAATTAGGGGGGAATGATGGAGGTGTATAAATGGAAAACAAGAATAAATAAAGGGGATGAAAATAGCGTGCTGAAAATTTCCAGCCAAGACAGGACTCGCAGCAATGGTTTCAAGTTGGAAAAATTCAGTTTCAGGAAGGATATAGGAAAGCACTGGTTTGGTAGTAGAGTTGTGGATGAGTGGAACAAACTCCCGAGTGCAGTTATTGAGGCTAAAACGTTGTGTAGTTTTAAAAATAGGTTAGATAAATACATTAGTGGGTGTGGGTGGGTGTGAGTTGGACCTGACTAGCTTGTGCTGCTGGGTCTGGTGCCGTGCTCCATCCTTAAGTGGAGATGACCAGACTGGGTGGGTCATTCGGCTAATCCGGGGGGTTATTGGGCTAATCCGGGGGGTTATTGCGCTATCCCGGGGAGGGGAACATGAACCTGCTCCACATGGGTCAGTAGGCCTGTTGCAGTGTTCCTTCTTTGTTATGTTCTTATGTTCTTCTTCTTATGTTCCTCTGTCATCTTTTGACCACCGCCCATGTGATGGGTATGGGGTGTATAATAAAGATATTAAACTCTGTGGTAGCACTGGACGTTGAACCCATGGGTATAACGCCAATTATTTCTCACTGTATTATACTGAACGAAGTCACTAAACCCATTTACGTGCGAGCATAGCGATTATCTTATGCACTTAATGCTTCATAATGGAGTTACTGAAGATTCCACTTCTATATGGATTGTTCCACTTATCCTTGTTCCATAGAATGATGGGACATGGCGTCTTGTAATTTGCTACATGGAAACTGAACACGTGTATAATTCCTGACCTTTTTTTCCAGTTCTGAATGACCTATTGCAGAACATTACTATCACTATCAGGTCAAAATGATGCCTTTTGAGTTGAGGAGCCCAATAACATTCAGTCATTTGATAACTACAATGTTTCATACTTTCCTAGGTAACTTACTAATGGTCTACCTAGATGATCTCATTGTGGTGTGTGGTGTCCCATGACATACACAAATAACCCGCACATAAAAGAGAGAAGCTTACGACGACGTTTCGGTCCGACTTGGACCATTGACAAAGTCAATGGACCATTGACTTTGTCAATGGTCCAAGTCGGACCGAAACGTCGTCGTAAGCTTCTCTCTTTTATGTGCGGGTTATTTGTGTATCGTTCCAGTCACGGTATTGTGCCTTTTTGTTATTTCCATGACATACCTTCACATCTCGTGAAATTTGAATGGATATTGGAAAAATAAGCAGAGGCCAGTCTTAATGTTAAGCTTTCAAAATGCCAGTTAATCAGAAAAGAAAAGAAGTTTCTGTGCTATGTAGATTCCTAGGACAGACGAGTCCAAATTATTTGATGTTCAGAAATTCCTTAGACCTATGATGGCAGATGCTGTTTGCTTCTTCATAGGCCTGGCTGGATTTTATCACACCTTTATAGTTGGATTTTCCACCATAGATACACCAATAACCCGGCTTCTCAAGAAGGACGTACCCTTTTGAGTGGACTTGTGACCTAGAAAGTGTCTTTGTCACAATTAAAAATAGGTTAACATCAGCTCCTGTTCTTAAATTTCCTGATTTTACCGAGACGTTTACCTTGTTAACAGATGCCAGCAAAATAGGCATTAGTGCTGTCTTGTCACAAGAATCCAGTGGTAGGCAACAGCCAACAGCTTCTGCTAATTGCGTTTTTACCAAAGCCAAATCCACCTACCTACTAACAGAGCTAGAGGTCTTGGCTATTGTCTGGTCTTTCAGTCATTTCCGAGACATTATTTACCAATATTCCATTAAGAGTTACACACATCACTCGCCGACTGACTCTGCTCTGTCCTGATATCAGATACGTGAGTCGTCGGAGCACCCTGTCACAGGAAGCCTATCCTCGACGTCTCTCACTGACGTCACATTACAAAGTTGTCCCTGCCTACAGCTCCCACCCATGTAGAGTCATCCCTGTCTATGACCCTCACATACAGTCATCTCACCCATGACTCCCACTCATGCAAAATCATTCTCTGGAAACTCCCTTCTACTGGCATCGCTGAAGTCATCTTCGTCATCCTTATGATTCACCCTCTTGATACCGCTGTCTACATGACGCGATACTTATCGGTACCAGTAAGTTGTACTGTGACTTTAGTAGAGAGTCCTTCTTAAGAGTGTCATACGGTCAGCAGTTCCGTTCCGTCATGCCGAATTCTCATAACTCTTCATTCGACGACACCGCTAGGTCGTTCCCCATGTTGAGTGAGCCCCGGAATGACTGCCCTTTGACAGTTCCAGTCGAGAGTCTTCCTGAAGAGTCACACGACCGTCAGTCTTGTCCACATGCTGAATTCACTGTCGTGGCTGCCCTGTTATACAATCTCAGTCAAGAGCCTTCCTGAAAGGTGTTGCTCAGGCTGCAGTTCTGTCCAGATGGCGTGTTTTCTGTTCCAAGAATTTCTGCATGTGGTGACGCTCTGTCATGGCTCACTGTTTTGTCACACCATGATTTAGCACCACATTCTCTATTTATTTTCCTCTCTGCTAGGAAGTTTTCTGTTTATGTGCATATATGTATCGCATTTCATGCTAGTGCTAACGCCCACCATACCCCCGGCCGGGATTGAACCCGCGGTCATAGTCTCAAAACTCCAGCCCGTCGCGTTAGCCACTAGACCAGCTAGCCACAATAAGATTCATCCAACTAGGTATATTTCTACACCATAGGAAGGTTAGCACAGGCACCTCTGTGACCACAAATGCAAGTTTTTACAGACGAATCTCCAGCTAGCGTGGCCGTGCTAACCTTCCTATGGTGTAGAAATATACCTAGTTGGATGAATTTTATTGTGGCTAGCTGGTCTAGTGGCTAACGCGACGGGCTGGAGTTTTGAGACTCTATGACCGCGGGTTCAATCCCGGCCGGGGGTATGGTTTGTTTGCAATCGTGTCATTACGATTTCTTGAGTCAGTAGTGCTAACGCCATTGCCTTTTTTCCTACGAGAGAGTTCTATTCAGTAATTTGTGATGGTCGGGTCGATCACGGGTAGCATACTCGAGCCTTGTACGCAGTATGCCTACCCCAGATCTATATCCCATAACTCCCTCTAGGAGATCTGTCTACATAAATCTGAATAGCCAACGATCTCGTATATGCACCAGACAAGCTACAAGCAAGAAGTCCCTCTTTTCTCTCACCCCAGGCGAGTCCTGGCAACACCTAACATAGACACATTGCTTCTTCCAGAACCCAAATAAATCTAAAGAACTCTTCCGAAAAGTATTATTCACCGTACCAGAGACATATATACACACATTATATACACACATTCACACACACACATGCTCATACAAATTCACCCCTTCCCCCCCCCACACACACACACACACACACGTCTGCTAAATGTGTGTGCACATATTGTCTGAGAAAAGTGAGTGTGTGTTCGTGACCTGCAGTGTACCTGTGTCTATTGTCACACAACCGTTTGACACTACTGTGTGAAACAGCTGTGTGACACTACTGTGTGAAACAGCTGTGTGGCACTACTGTGTGAAACAGCTGTGTGACACTACTGTGTGAAACAGCTGTGTGACACTACTGTGTGAAACAGCTGTGTGACACTAATGTGTGAAACAGCTGTGTGACACTACTGTGTGGGACAGCTGTGTGACACTACTGTGTGAAACAGCTGTGTGACACTACTGTGTGGGACAGCTGTGTGACACTACTGTGTGAAATAGCTGTGTGACACTACTGTGTGGGACAGCTGTGTGACACTACTGTGTGGGACAGCTGTGTGACACTACTGTGTGGGACAGCTGTGTGACACTACTGTGTGAAACAGCTGTGTGACACTAATGTGTGAAACAGCTGTGTGACACTACTGTGTGGGACAGCTGTGTGACACTACTGTGTGAAACAGCTGTGTGACACTACTGTGTGAAATAGCTGTGTGACACTACTGTGTGAAACAGCTGTGTGACACTACTGTGTGGGGACAGCTGTGTGACACTACTGTGTGAAACAGCTGTGTGACACTACTGTGTGAAACAGCTGTGTGACACTACTGTGTGGGACAGCTGTGTGACACTACTGTGTGGGACAGGTGTGTGACACTACTGTGTGAAACAGCTGTGTGGCACTACTGTGTGGGACAGCTGTGTGACACTACTGTGTGAAACAGCTGTGTGACACTACTGTGTGAAACAGCTGTGTGACACTACTGTGTGAAACAGCTGTGTGACACTACTGTGTGAAACAGCTGTGTGGCACTACTGTGTGGGACAGCTGTGTGATACTACTGTGTGGGACAGCTGTGTGACACTGCTGTGTGAAACAGCTGTGTGACACTACTGTGTGAAACAGCTGTGTGACACTACTGTGTGAAACAGCTGTGTGACACTACTGTGTGAAACAGCTGTGTGACACTACTGTGTGGGACAGGTGTGTGACACTACTGTGGACCAAAACTACGTGACGGGTGTGTGACGCAGCTCTGCCTGCGAGAGAAGGCTATTGCACACTTAAGACATTTATGAGAGGCAACACTTCGGCACGAGCGGCTTTTTCAGTCCTAAAAGACTTTGTTGTAATAAATGGCTTATAAGTAAGACACTTGTGCAACACTTGGGTATCTTTATTCCGGAAATATTTCGTCAGTCAGTGGCTTCTTCAGTTCAATGCAAAGTGTGAGGTAATCAGTCCCTCAGCCAGAAGTCGATTGCAGCATATTTGTGGAGATGGGACTAATATACCGTAGACAGAGGAGGTAGAGCAGTGGTAGGTGGAGTAACTAGTGAAAGTAGGACTGAAGACGCCACTCGTGGCGAAACGTTTCCTGTACATAAATGTCTATTTTTTTCACATCCTGTCGGTATCATCATGCCATTGTTCACTTGTTTCTTGCCGGCATCTTGATCGTCATCCGAATTCCATACTCTATTGTGTCTCTCTAATATCATTCAGATTGTGATAGTTTCCGTATGTAAGGCAGTCAGGAACGATGTCTAGCCTAATACCGAGCAGCGAGGAGGGGTAGACGAGTCCTCGACACCGTAAGGCAGTCAGGAACGATGTCTAGCCTAATACCGAGCAGCGAGGAGGGGTAGATGAGTCCTCGACACCTGTAAGGCAGTCAGGAACGATGTCTAGCCTAATACCGAGCAGCGAGGAGGGGTAGATGAGTCCTCGACACCGTAAGGCAGTCAGGAACGATGTCTAGCCTAATACCGAGCAGCGAGGAGGGGTAGATGAGTCCTCGACACCGTAAGGCAGTCAGGAACGATGTCTAGCCTAATACCGAGCAGCAAGGAGGGGTAGATGAGTCCTCGACACCTGTAACAGCTGTCTCAAAGTCAGTAAGAGAGTCTAACTTATACTGATCTTCCTATATACTCACTTTTTATGTTTTGTGGCTTGACACTGGTTAATTAACTTTAGTGGGTATTAGCAAGGGCATCTATCATCATTGTTAACTTTAGTGGGTATTAGCAAGGGCATCTATCATCATTGTTAACTTTAGTGGGTATTAGAAATGGCATCATTCATCATAGCTATCTCTAGTGGGTATTAGAGAAGGCATCAATCATCTTACTTAATTCTAGTGGGTATTAGCGAGGGCATCAATCATATTACTTAAATCTAGTATGCTTCTCCCCCCCCCTATAAATATCCATACATATTACGGCATCACATACGTGAGCGAGCCCAAATATTCTTTAGTCTCGGCAAGATAAGTGGCAATGAATTATTTTTTTTTTAAATTGGTAATAAAAGTAATCAGGTGTTTACATGATAAAGAATTCACTTAAAGTCAGTGTCAGATCAGCCGGGCTGTGGTTCGTACGTTGGAGTACGTGCGGCCAACAGTAACAGCCTGGTTGATCAGGCCCTGATCCACCGGGAAGCCTGGTCGTGGACAGGGCAGCCGGAGCGGTGATCCCCGGAATACCCTCCAGGTAGACTCAAGGTAGACTAACTGACGCACGGCTGTACAACGTACAGCCGTACTGTTCTAAATACTCTTTTGCTAATTCACTAAGTCTATCATACACTTGAAGTCCAATCTGAGAGAGAATTCTCAAAGTCTATTCTAACTTGACTGTTGACAACTCCACCACACCTGTGGCTGGTATACGCCCCAATCCCTGCACCTATTATGTGCCTCTGTAATATTTTGACTATTGGGGGGTATGGGGTACATAATATATTATGGCACCAAATTGAGGAGTGTAGCAAACAGTTCAGTTTGAAAGTTGTTGCTGCATTATCGAATTTCTATGCAAGAACCATCCGTGAACCAGCTTGACAACAGTAGTGCTGCTACCTACACCAGCTGGCCGTTGGTCGGAGACACCAATTTACATACGAGTAATTTGTGTAAGTTTACTCGGGTATACACAAATAGTTACATAGATTATTATACATAGCAGCATATGTGTAACGAGCCTACGATAACCCCAAAAAAGTCAGACAGAGTGACTTATTTTCAATGTGACTAAGACTTCTGTATAAATTATGTTATGGCTGAGGTATAACATAAATGATTCTTTGGTGGAAAGTTAGGGATGGTGATTTGAAATGAGGTAATATTGCCAGTGGTAGGGAAGTGCTGCTGTCACATTACTGGACATAATGTTAAGAGATCATCTAACGTGAACAAAAAGGCACAATACCGTGATTGGAATAATACTTGTAGTACTTGTAGTAGACGGTAACGTGAGTAATTTTAGTCTCTTCCAAACATGTCTCGATGCCTTTAGCAAACGTGGTCTTTCCATCAAGTTTAAATCGAGTGGGAATCTAATTCTTTACTTCCTTTCCATGTTGTACATGTCCATTACTCGGCTACATGCTTTTCGTTTCTCTTTACTGTAAGCCTATAAACATGGGATGCATGTTCACTATTTTCCTCATTATGCTTTCTCTGTCAAAAAAAGTGTACTTATGTCTCTGTCTCGGTGCTCTCTGTATCTGTGATCCTCAGTTCCTTGAATCAGAAATTTTTACTCTTCTTTCGTCTTGGCTATCCTTCCGATTTCATAAACTCTGCCTTATCACGTGCTAAACGTGCTTTCTTCTCTCCTATACTTTCTACTCTTGTGAACTCTCCTATTCTCTGCCTTCCCTATATTTCCAGTATTTCTGATCACAACTCTTAACGTTCCTTAGACATCAAACTCGCCTAACTAACACACATCGCAGTTATCTAGTTCTTACCTCTCTCCGTTTTATTGATGCCTCTGAAGTCTACTGTATTTCATGCTCCTCTTGTCCTCTTCAATACTTTGGAGAAACTCACCTATTTCTGAGAGACTAAGAGAGCACAAAAATAGTGTTAGGCTTGCCAGCACCAACAATGCTCTTTTCTATCATGTTAGAGATCACAGTCATCCTATTGACTGGTCCTCTGCTAAAGCTGTCTACCCTACTTCTAGCTTTCACAGTCGCCGACTTGTTGCAGCATCCTTTATACACAACATTCCTAATATGAATCTTAGATCTGACTTTGTCTCTGTAGATGCTTTCCCTTCTCATTACATTGTCAAATGCTCCAAACTTCAGAAAAATTGTGACTTGACCTGATATTTTCGTCTCTTTTCTCTACCTCTTCTCCTTTCCTTTTTCTTCTTTGTCTTCCATTCTTCTGCCTAGGCGTTTTCAGTCCTTCACTTTTTTTAAGAACATAAGAACATAAGAAAGAAGGAACATTGCAACAGGCCTACTGACCCATGCGGAGCAGCTCCATGTGTACCGCCCCTGATTAGACCAATGACCCACCCCCCGGTTTATCCCAATGACCCACCCAGTCTGGTCATCCCCACTCAAGGATGGAGCACTGTACCAGACCCAGCAGCACAAGCTAGTAAGGTCCAACTTACACCCACCCACACCCACTCATGTATTTATCTAACCTATTTTTAAAACTACACAACGTTTTAGCCTCAATAACTGTATGCGGGAGCTTGTTCCACTCATCCACAACTCTATTACCAAACCAGTACTTTCCTATATCCTTCCTGAATCTGAATTTTTCCAACTTGAAACCATTGCTGCGAGTCCTGCCTTGGCTGGAAATTTTCAGCTCACTGTTTACATCCCCTTTATTTATTCCTGTTTTCCATTTATACACCTCGATCATATCCCCCCTAATTCTACGCCTTTCGAGAGAGTGCAGATTCAGGGCCTTCAGTCTATCCTCATAGAGAAGATTTCTGATACATAGGATCATCTTTGTCATCCTCCTTTGTACGTTTTCCAGAGCATTTATATTCATTCTGTAATACGGTGACCAGAACTGAGCAACATAGTCTAAATGAGGCCTAACCAAGAATATATAGAGTTGAAGAACAACCTGAGGACTTCTATTATTTATACTTCTAGATATGAAGCCAAGAATTCTGTTAGCTTTATTGCGAACACTAATGCACTGTTGTCTTGGTTTTAGGTTACTGCTAAACAGAACTCATAAATCCTTTTCGCAGTCGGTAGTATTAAGATCTACATTATTTAGTTTATATGTGGCATGGTTATTTAACTGTCCAACATTTAGAACTTTGCATTTGTCTATATTAAACTGCATCTGCCACTTCTCCGACAATTGCGTCAGTCTATTCAAATCATCCTGGAGTGCTCTAATGTCCTCATTAGAATGAATTGGACGGCCTATTTTGGTGTCATCAGCAAATTTGCTTATGTCGCTATTTATTCCCTCATCTATGTCGTTTATGTAAATTGTGAACAACAACGGGCCCAACACTGACCCCTGAGGAACACCACTTGTGATGTGCCCCCATTCTGATTACTCCCCATTTATGACTCTCTGCTGTCTATTTGTCAGCCATGCCTCTACCCAGGAAAAAATTTCTCTTATTCCGTGTGCCCTAAGTTTCCTCATTATTATAATAAAAAAGAAGCGCTAAGCCACAAGGGCTATACAGCGCTGCAGGGTAGGGAAGGAAGCGAGGGTATTGGATGGCAGAAGGGAGGAGGGATGATCAGCCGGTTACAGAAAACAGCGGGGCGGGGGATAGTACAGGGGTAGAGGGTAGCAAGAGATTGAAGTAGAAAGGGCTGAAGGTATCAGAATTTGTGAAGTAAGTCAGTTGTTGTCAAAAAGTCAATGAGAGAGTCCGGATGAAAGGTGGGTCCATCAGCGAGAAGGGAAGGTAAAGAGAGAGCAGCGGAGCGAAGACGACGACAGAGGTAAATTCTGCGTGCTCGTTGATAAAGTGGGCAGTCCAACAGAATGTGGCTGACTGATAATGGAGCTTGGCAATTCTCACAGAGAGGAGCAAGACGCCTCTCCATGAGATATCCATGAGTAAGACGAGTATGGCCAATGCGAAGACGGGAGAGAGTAGTCTCCCAACCTCGACACTGGTGATAAGAAGACGGCCAGTAACCTATACTCGGTTTAATAGATTGAAGTTTGTTGCCGAGCATAGTAGACCAACGTTGTTGCCAACGGGTGTGAAGGTGGGAAGATATTGCAGCAAAATAGTCCGTAAATGGAATACCTCTATAAGAAACTGGTAGGTCATGTACTGCTGACCGCGCAGCAGTGTCTGCCTGTTCATTGCCCTGTACGTCAACATGACCAGGGACCCAACAAAAAACAATATCTTTATGCTTGGTAAAGATGCGGCGTAGCCAAAGTTGGATACGGAGGACTAAGGGGTGAGGTGTATCAAATTTTTGTATAGCCTGTAAAGCACTAAGGGAGTCTGAGACAACCACAAATGATGACACAGGCATAGATGCAATACGGATAAGTGCTGTAAGGATGGCATATAATTCAGCAGTAAAAATACTAGCCGAAGATAGTAAATGCCCTTGTACGACGCTGTCCGGAAACACTGCTGCGAATCCTACGCCGTCAGAAGACTTAGAGCCATCTGTGTACACAGCAATGGCATGAGAATGAGAGTGAAAGTGGTCAAGAAAAAGAGAGCGGGAAGCGACCGTAGACAGTTGGGCTTTCGAGCAAGGGAGGGAGAAAGAACAGACTCGAACAGCTGGAACTTCCCAGGGGGGTAGGGAAAAGTGAGATGCTACATGTACATAGAAAGGTGGTAGTTGAAGAGAAGACAAGAGCAAATGAAGGCGAAGAGAGAAGGGACGGAGTAAACAGGGGCGGCGAACAAATAAAGAATGTCTACTAATATCAGTGACCATTCTATAAATGGAAGGATTGCGGAGATCATGAGAGCGTACATAGTAGTGCAGGCAATGGGCATCACGGCGATCGGATAAGGATGGAACGTTCGCTTCTGCATAGAGGCTCTCGACAGGGGAAGAGCGAAAAGCACCAAGGCATAAACGTAATCCTTGGTGATGAATGGGGTTAAGGCTAGAGAGAGTAGCAGGAGATGCCGCTGAATAGATCTGGTCACCATAATCAAGTTTCGATAAAATAAGGGTGGAATGTAGGCGAAGGAGGGTTCGACGATCAGCTCCCCATGAAAGATGAGAAAGGGTTTTAAGAAGGTTCATCCGGCTGTGACAAGTTGCCTTCAGAGAGGTAATGTGAGGTTTCCAGGATAACCTACGATCAAAGAGGAGGCCCAGAAACTTGACTGTATCACGTTCAGGGATACGGGAGCCATAGAGGTACAAAGGATGATTGGAGATGACATAGCATCTAGTGAAAGTAATTTGGTGGGTTTTAGTGCTGGAAAATTTAAACCCACGTGTGGTGGCCCAATTGGAAACACGGTCGACTGCATGTTGGAGAGAAACTGTAATGAGGTGACAGTCAGTGCCTGCACAGGCAATAGCGAAGTCATCAACATAGAGTGATGACCAAATATTTGATGGAAGACTAGAGGCCAAATCATTAATAGCAAGGAGAAAAAGTGTTGTGCTCAGAACACATCCCTGGGGGACACCTTCAGCTTGGATAAAGTCCGGGGAGAGCACATTATTAACCCGAACACGGAAATGCCTGTCAGTTAAAAAGTTCTTAAGGAAGGATGGTAGATTGCCTCGAAGGCCTAAGGAGTGGGCTTGGGCTAAAATATTATACCTCCAAGTTGTGTCATATGCCTTCTCAAGGTCAAAAAACATGGCAATAACTGAGTGGTTATTCGCAAAGGCATTACGAACATACGTATCCAAGCGTAGTAAGGGGTCTATGGTAGAACGTCCCTTACGAAAGCCATATTGACGAGTGGAGAGACTGTTGTGCGTCTCTAAATACCGCACTAAGCGTCTATTTACTAGGCGTTCCATTACTTTGCAAACTGCACTGGTAAGAGCAATGGGACGATAGTGGGAGGTTTCATGTCCCGTAGTGCCTGGTTTGTGGAAAGGGAGAACAATGGCAGATTTCCACAGCTGTGGAAGAATTCCTTGTGACCAAATAAGATTGTAAAGGCGTAATAGGACTGCAAGGGCTGACCGATGTAAATGTTGTAGCATACGAATATGAATGTCGTCGGGCCCAGCTGCCGATGATCGACAAGCTGAGAGTGTTGCCTCCAGTTCTTGAAGTGTAAAAGGCACATTATACTGTTCTTCTCTGAGAGAAGAAAAGTCCAAGGGTGCTAACTCTCTGGCAGACTTTGAGGAAAGAAATGAGGGGCATAGATGGAGTCCCTGAGAAATATGGACCAGATGATTGCCAATTTCATTGGCAACATCTAGTGGGTTTGCTATATCAACACCGGCAACCCGCAGAACAGGAGCCGGGTCAGGAGAATATTTACCACTCAGTTTTCGTACTTTTTTCCAGACTGCACTCATAGAGGAAGTAGAGGTGATGGTGGAGACATAATCTCGCCAGCAAGTGCGTTTAGCGTCACGGATGACACGGCGAGTGATCGCACGCTTCTGTTTAAAATCAAGGAGTCTCTCTGTGGTTCTATTGTACCGATACCTGCCCCATGCAGCGCGTTTCAAACGTACTGCACGAGCACAAGCAGGAGACCACCAAGGCACGCATTTCTGAGAATGCCTGCCCGAAGTTTGGGGTATAGAATGAGAAGCTGCGGTGAAAACGGAGGACGAGAAGAGGTGTAAAAGCTCATCGATGGAGGACGAAGAAGGAACCTCTTTAAAAACAGTTAGGTGTGAGTAAAGGTTCCAATTTGCCCGATCAAATTGCCAGCGTGGGGTGTGAAGAGGTGGCGAATATGAAGGGGAAGTAAGAATGATTGGGAAATGATCGTTGTCATGTAAGTCCGGGAGAACAGACCAAGTGAAGTCTAATGCGGTGGAGAAAGAGCAGACTGAGAGATCGATGCAAGAGAGAGTGCGAGTCCGAGGATCAAAATGGGTGTGAGTACCTGTATTTAAAACATGGAGGGGGTGGGTGGTAAGAAAAGCCTCTAACTGAATTCCACGGGAATCACAGTGAGACCCCCCCCCAGAGGAAATGGTGGGCATTAAAATCACCAAGTAACAGAATCGGTGGCGGTAATGACGAAACAAGAAAGGCAATATCCGGAATAGATAATGCCCGAGAAGGAGAGAGATATAAAGAACAGAGCGTA
This sequence comes from Cherax quadricarinatus, assembly GCF_038502225.1. Classification (NCBI taxonomy): domain Eukaryota; kingdom Metazoa; phylum Arthropoda; class Malacostraca; order Decapoda; family Parastacidae; genus Cherax; species Cherax quadricarinatus. The sequence goes on along the minus strand of NC_091363.1, from coordinate 21,754,353 downwards.
TACCACCTATGTAAGTGGATACGGGCTGCTGTGTAATGCAGCGAAGTATGAACAAATAGCTGATGGTACGGAATATCAGTGCGTAGAAGAAGGGCACTTTCATTAAAGGTCCCATCAGGAAAAGGGTCTGAAGAATACAATAAATTATAGCCTGAGATGGGAGAAATAACAGCAGAGTGTAATTTTGGTTCCTGTAAGCAAACACCAACAGGGGCAAACTGGGAGAGTAACCGATGTGGCCCTGTGGCCTGGTGGCTAAAGCTCCCGCTTCACACACGGAGGGCCCGGGTTCGATTCCCGGCGGGTGGAAACATTTCGACACGTTTCCTTACACCTGTTGTCCTGTTCACCTAGCAGCAAATAGGTACCTGGGTGTTAGTCGACTGGTGTGGGTCGCATCCTGGGGGACAAGATTAAGGACCCCAATGGAAATAAGTTAGACAGTCCTCGATGACGCACTGACTTTCTTGGGTTATCCTGGGTGGCTAACCCTCCGGGGTTAAAAATCCGAACGAAATCTCATCTCTCTCTCTCATCTCTCTCTCATCTGAAGCTCACCCCGATTACCCCTGAGGCCGCGTATATTCCACTGTAAATAGGCCATGATTGGCAATGATAAAGATACTTGAAATCCGCAGGTAAGGGTTCCTACGGACTAGAGGGGTTAGAAAAGTCCACATG